>NW_007253210.1:635647-642779 GCF_000164805.1 Carlito syrichta
CCAGTCTGGGTGACAGTGAGACTCCAACTCAAAAAAAAAAAAAAGAACGTGTTCAACATTTGCTAATCCTGGGGGTGGAGGAGAGGGTGGGAAAGGACGAAAAGAGGAATGGTATTTTGTGACACATGAAATTCCTCTGAAATTCAAATTTCAGGGTCCAGAAATAAAGTTTTTTGGCACATGGCCACACCCACTCCTTTACCTCGTATCTGTGGCCATCTTCATGGAGTTACCACCAGAGACCATGTGGCCCCAAAGCCCGAGGTATTTCCTACCTGACCCTTTACAGGCCAATCTGCTGACCCGAGCTTGCCAAGATACTCTGCCCGCACACTCCTGGTGGCTCGATATTTTTTAACACGATTCTCCTGAATTGTGGGCATTGTATAAATTACACAGAAGTACCACTTTATAAATATGGATGTGTACTGTAAAACTTATACCAAAAAATGCATTTTAAAACTATGAGATAAGGCTGGGTGCAGTGGCTCACGCCTGCAACCAGAACAGTTTGGGAGGCCAAGATGAGAGACTCGCTTGAGCCCAGGAGCGCAAGACCAGCCTGGGCAACATAGTGAGACCCCATGTGTACTTCAATGTTACCAAAAAAAATTTACGAGTAAATAAATAAAAAGCATGAGATGAGAAAGAACGAGAACCAGGAGTTCTATGGTTTTCTGACTGTCGCCTCATTGGGACATGCCGCCCATACCCCACCTTGAAGCCCCCTGGTGGGGTCTATTCGGTTCACTTTTCAGATAGGAAACTGGTGTGTGGGCCGCAACCAGGAAAGGTGCTAGGGGTCCAGGCTGGGCGGCTCTGTGAGTGCTGAGCTGGCGGGGGGCGGGAGGGGGGGTGGAGAGGAAGTGGAACAGAGTGACAGCTTTCCCCACCCCCAGGGGAAACTCAGAAAACAGGACACCAGGCTGAGGAGAGAAACTGGTCCTTCCCTCCAGGCCCCAGCTGACTGGAAGCTGCCCGTCACTTCCTGTTCACCCCGACCCTGTCCTGCCCTTTCCTGATCCTGGAAAATGGGGTGGGGTGTGGGGACAGGCCGAGGAGGAAGGCCAGCACCCACGGCTTCCTGGAGATTCCTGCCCCGGAAGCCCTTGGCAAGGCTGCCCCAGCCCAGGGCGGGCCCCTCGGGCAGCCACACAGCACATTTCCCCTGTTGCCTCCTCGCCCCCCTGGCCCTTGTGGCTCAAGGAAAGCAAGAATTAAAATAAAACACTTGGTAGGGCAGGGCTCAGGCACTAACAGCTGGTGGACAACTGGGAGCACCTGCCTGGTGGCTTCTGCTGGCCAGTCATTAGTTCCTGCAGCCAGGGCGTGGGAACAGGCCAGACACTGCGGGTCCAGGACAGAGGCTGGGGCGAGTGCGGACGCAGAGGGTGGCCTGTAGAGGTTTGGGTCAGGATCTGCCCCAGGCTGGGCCTATGCCTGAGGGGCACGAAGCCGCCCTGGCCAGACTCTGAGGGGCCCACGGGCAAAGTCCTCACACCCGCAGGGCTCGGTGGCTCAGCCTGTAATCCCGCGCCTTTGGGAGGCTGAGGTGAGTGGATTGCCTGAGCCCGCGGGTTCGAGACCCGCCTGGGCAGCGAGACCTCATCTCTACAATAAACCAAAAAATCAGCCGGGCATGGTAGCACGTGCCTGTAATTCCCGCTATTCGGAAGGCTGAGGCGGAAGGATCGCCGAAGCCCAGCAGGCCGAGGCAGCGGTGGCCGGGAGCGGCCACTGCACTCCAGTCTGGGCAGCAGAGTGAGACTCCAACTCAAAAAAGTCCTCACACCCGCAAGAGTGAACCCCCCCAGCCTCACTCCCTCAGTGACCCCTGCTCACTGGTTGGGGAGGAGGGAAGGGGACACCCCTCCCAAGGGCCCACAAGACATCTATCTGCCCTTCCGACGTTTGTCCCCGGGATGGAAAGGTCAGCTTCCCTTGTTTACTTTCTGTTAATGAAGAAGCCTGACCCTGAGACCCAGTGGCCAGTGGGGGAAGGGCGGACGTGGAGGCCCACAGGACTGCCCCAGGGTGCCAGCAGGTGGCCCAGAGGAACAGGTGTCCTTGATGCCCAGCTACCAAGGGTGGCAGCCCCTTTCCTGGGTATGACTCGATGTGCGTTAGTGCTGGGGTGGCAGAGTCATCTCCTGAGGAGAAGAGCGTGCATGTTGGTCGTGGCCCCTCCTCCTGCCCAGGGCACTGGGCAGCCTTGGGTTCATGGCTCTATCCCTGTCAGTGTCCTGCTGGCTCAGTCTCTCATCATGGCCGGCACTGCCCCCCCCAGGTCTTATCCCCGGGCGGATCACAAGCCCCATGCTTACTCCTGCGACCTCCAGAGAGTTCTTGCCCCTCTGGGCCTCCGTTTCCTCATCTGTAAGCAAGGCAACGTTACTGTCTGCTCCCAGGTGGTCCTGAAAATCCTGGGCAAGCTGTAAGCAAGTGTGGGCAGGCTTAGGCACACGAACAAATGACTGGGGAAATCAATCTTGCTCCTTAAGAAGTCACTATAGGCCGGGCGTGGTGGCTCACGCCTGTCATCCCAGCACTTTGGGAAGCTGAGCTGAGAGGATTGCTTGAGTCCAGGGGTTTGAGACCAGTCTGGGCAACTTGGTGAGACCTCGTCTCTACAATAAATAAAAAAACTAGCCAGGCTTACTGGCACATGCCTGTAGTTCCAGCCACTTGGAAGGCTGAGGCAGAAGGATCGCCCGAGCCCAGCAGGTCGAGGCTGCGATGGCCATGAGTGTGCCAGTGCACTCCAGCCTGGACGTCAGAGACTCCAACTCAAAACAAACAAAAAAAGTCACTACGGGCCGGGCACAGTGGCTCACGCCTATCATCCCAGCACTTTGGGAGAAGGCCGAACCAGGAGGATCATTTGAGCCCTGAAGTTCAAAACCAGCCAGGACAACATAGCAAGACCCTGTCTCTATGAAAAATACAAAAAATTGGCCTGGTTTGGTGGCACGTACCTGTAGTCCTAGCTACACTACTCAGGAGTCTGTAGTGAGCCATGATCGTACCACTGCACTCCAGCCTGGGCAATAGAGACCCCGAGTCAAAAAAAAAAAAAAAGTAAAGTCACTACACGTGGATAAAGATATATACAATTATATATAAAATTAAGGCCAGCTGACTCTGATGGTTGGAGCAGCCTGAACACAAGACGCCCTCCCCACCAGTACATGCATCACCCACCATGTCAATATTCGATGACTACGCAGCTCTGTGTTCATTTCCTCACTGACCCTGACTCCTCAATAACGCTGGCTGGAGTCCCAGCTGGCAGGGGTCTGGCTGAGTGGGAGGGTCCCTGGGCCTGGGACCTGAACCAGGCAGATAGAGTCAGAGCGTGGCCTCCTAAAAATGAGTTAGGCATGGACACTTTAATTCCCATTTTACAGAAAAGGAAAACCAGGCTTGGGAGGTAAATGGCTTCCCGAGACAGAGCTTCCAATAGCAGCCAAGCTCAGTAACAGCCAAGGCTGGTGACGCATGGATAACATCACGGCCAAACAGGCCCCTTCCTGGGAACAGGCATGGAGAAGGTCACGCCTGCTGCTCAGGGATTTTTTTTTTTTTGAGTCTGAGTCTCACTGTCACCCAGGATGGAGTGCAGTGGCACGCTCACGGCCACCGCAGCCACAACCTGCGGGGCTCCGGCGATCCTTCCGCCTCAGCCTTCCAAGTAGCTGGAACCACAGGCACGAGCCACCATGCCTGGCTAATTTTTTGATTTATTGTAGAGACGAGGTCTCACCAAGCTGCCCCGGCTGGTCTCGAACTCCTGGGCTCAGGCCATCCTGCCGCTTCAGCCTCCCAAAGTGCTGGGATTACAGGTGTGAGCTACCACACCACCTAGGAATAAACATTGATAGCACCCCCGTTCACTCTCTAAAGAGATGAAAACTATAAGGTCATCCTAACCGGGAGAGAAGAGGCCATGGCTTATAAGCTCAGTGCAGACTGGACAGAGGGGTGAGAAAAAGCCAGGCTCCCCTCCCCCTTCCTCGAGCCCAGCTGGAGGAAATGTCCATGTCCTCCACTGCCTCTCCCTCCCCAGCAAATGAGGAAATTGTGTTATTCTCTGGGCAGCCCACCTAATGGTTTGTTAAGCAAATAGGCTCATAGGAAGTGTCAGCACATCCAAGGCAAAAGGACATTTCCCAGACTTCAGGGCCTGGTGGACCCCTGCTCCGAGTTCTGCAAAGTTCAGATCCTCCAAGGCCCCAGGCACATCAGCAGAGCCCCAGCTTGGGAGATATTCTGGGCCTCCAAGGAAGGAGGCCACGTTCCCAGTGTCCACAGGATCAGGGCCCCCCAAGGGTCGTCCCCACGCAGTCAAGACAACTAGGTGCTCTGCCAGAGCTCTGCCAGCTGCCATTCCATGTTCTGACTCTCTCTCTGCCCTCATGACTATGGAAAACACGAGTCTGACCCGCCTCATGTGCTCCCCCATGACTCTGTGTCGCGACTAATGAGGGAACATCAGACTTCGAATGGAAGCTTCGGCTCACTTGCTGGGGGCCTTCTGGGGTGCCCTGAAGGCATTACTCATTTCTCTTCCTCAGCCAGCCCAAGGGCCACATATCGCTGCTGTCCCCACTTTACAGATGGGGAAACTGAGGCTCAAAAGGGGGCGGGTTGAGTCAGAATCCAGTTCTAACACCAAAGTCTTAGTTCTCACTCACCATGCAATACTGCTCCCTGTTAGAGACTCACAACAGGTTGTTTTTACAACAAATACACGTCTGTGCTCAATCAGAGGAATGCAGTTTAAAACTACAATGCAAAATTACTACACACAAGCAAAATGCTAACATGGGCCACACACAGTGACTCATGCCTATAATCCCAGCACTTTGGGAGGTCAAGGTGGGAGGATCACGAGTTCGAGACCAGCCTGGACACTACAGCAAGACCCCACCTCATTAAAAAAAGTCGAGCACGGTGGCTCACGCCTGTCATCCCAGCACTTTGGGAGGCCAAGGCAAGAGGATTGCCTGAGCCCAGGGGTTTGATTAGCCGGGTATAGTAGCACATGTCTGTAATTCCAGTTACTTGGAAGGCTGAGGCAGAAGGATCGTCTGAATCCAGCAGGTCAAGGCTGTGGTGGCCATGAGTGTGCGGCCACTGCACTCCAGTCTGGGTGACAGAGTGAGACTCCAACTCAAAAACAAAAACCGCTAAAAGGAACAATGGAAAAAATCTCACCACTGCTAGTGGGAGGGCAAATCAGTGTAACCACTTGGAAAATAGCCCAACAATATCTGGAAAAGTTGAGGGAACATACACCCTAACACCCAGCAATTCCACTCTGCACAAACACCAGGAGATCCATACAAAGACAATCATAGGCTCCTGGAAACAACCCAAACATCCACCAACAACAGAATCAATAAAACATGGTACATTCATACGATGAAATACCATACAGCAATGAAAAGGAATGCACTACTGCTAAATGCAAACATATAGCTGAAATTTTTTATTTTTTATTTTTATTTTTTTAGAGACAGTCTTGCTCTGTCACCCACACTGGAGTGCAGTGGCACAGTCATAGCTCACTGCAGTCTCAAAATTCTGGTCTCAAGTGATCTGTCCATTTCAGTTCCTCAAGCAGCTGTGGACTACAGGGATGCACCACCATGCCTGGCTAACTTATTTTTTGTAGAGACAGGATCTCGCTCTGTCGCCCAGACTGGTCTTGAACTCCTGGCCTCAAGCAATCCTCTTTCCTCAGCCTAAAGTGCTGGGATTGCAGGTGTGAACCACCATGCCTGAATTAGCTGAATCTTTAAACCCAATGAAAGGATATAACATGGATTTAATTGAAAGGAGGTACCTACAGAAACCTAGAATAAACTTGGTTTAGCGTACTCTTTTTGCCTCAGCCATTTTTCCTTAGACTTTACCCCAATAAGCTTTGAATCTAGCACAGGCTAGACACAGATAGATAAATTTTCAATAGGCAGGTTTTAGGAAGCATTCAGACATTTCACTGCAGACCAAGCTGGCAGCCTACCCCACCCCCTCGGCAAATCTCCATCAGATGCAAGACCAGGACAGCCCAACCTTTCAATTCATGGTTTAGCTAAGACTCGCTAGTCAGCCGGCTCGGTGGCTCAGCCTGTAATCCCGCGCCTTTGGGAAGCTGAGGTGAGGGGATTGCCTGAGCCCACAGGTTCGAGACCCTCCTGGGCAGAGAGACCTCATCTCTACAATAAATCAAAAAATCAGCCGGGCATGGTAGCACATGCCTGTAATTCCGGCTACTCGGAAGGCTGAGGCGGAAGGATCTCCGGAGCCCAGCAGGCGAGGCTGCAGTGGCCGGAAGCAGCCACTGCACTCCAGTCTGGGCGACAGAGTGAGACTTCAACTCAAGAAAAAAAAAGAATCTCTAGTCAACTTTCAGTTTCCTTGTCAAGGCAGAGGATCAAAGATCTCCCTTGGCTGACAGAAGCCATAGAGATGATAATAAGACCACCTTTTGGTCAAGGAGTTTGTGGATTGCAAAGGTCTGGACAAGTCTTCTGCAGGAAAGCCCCCTCCCCTTGACTCTTCCCATCTAACCCATCACCTGAGGGCATGAGACTCAAGTGGCTACATCAAAGACATTCCTCAGGGTCTACACCCCCTGACCCCAAAGGCCCTTAAATAGACCCAGTTCTTGGCCACACTGGCCACTCTTGCCTCTGAGTGTCCGCCTCCTTTCCAATCTGTGAAAGGGGACTAAACTTGACTTCTTTTTGACTTCCTTCCTTGTTGCAATCTTGCGTTATTCCCGCAGCATCGGTACCAGCACTAGCCCACCTCCCCTCCATGGACCCTTTCATCAACATATCCCAATGAGCAATCATTTTAACACTGCCTAAGTCTCATGTTTTTCTGGCAGTTCACTATCCTCTAATCACTAGCCAAGTGCAGAACTGGTTTATTTATTTTTCTTTTTTTTTTTGAGTTGGAGTCTCACTCTGTCACCCAGGCTGGAGTGCAGTGGCCGCTCCCGGCCACCGCAGCCTCGACCTGCTGGGCTCCGGCGATCCTTCCGCCTCAGCCTTCCGAGTAGCTGGAATTACAGGCAAGCGCTACCACGCCCGGCTGGATTTTTGATTTATTGGAAAGATGA
>NW_007253210.1:642825-649219 GCF_000164805.1 Carlito syrichta
CTCAGGCAATCCACTCACCTCAGCCTCCCAAAGGCGCGGGATGACAGGCTGAGCCACCGAGCCCGGCTGGTTAATTTTTGATTTATTGTAGAGACAAAGTCTCCCCCAGTTCCCTGGGTGGGTCGCGAACCCGTGGACCTCCCAAAGTGCTGGGATTACAGGGTGAGTCACCGAGCTCGGCTAGCAGGGCAAGAACCGGTTTCTTAGAGGTAGCTACTGATAACTGTTTTACAACCCCCTGGTCAGCTTCTTTTGTACTAATTAGCTTTTCTGCCTAGGCTGGAGTGCAGCAGCACGTTGACAGCCACTGCAGCCTCGACCTGCTGGGCTCAAGCAATCCTTCCTTCTCAGCCTTCCAAGTAGTTGGAGTTACAGGCGCGCCACCACGTCCGGCTAATTTTTTGATTTATCGAAGAAATGAGGTCTTGCCATGTTGCCCAGGCTGGTCTCGAACCTGTGGGCTCAGGCAACCCTCTTGCCTCCATCTCACGAAGTGCTGGGATCATAGGCAGCAGCCACCATGCCTGGCTACTAATTGGCTTTCCTATCTCGAGTATTTGCCTCCACTCATAAGACCCAAGTTAACCTAATCAGCCCCTCGTGCCACAGGTTTGAATCACTGCGCCTGGAAAGGGAATGTTTACAAGAATCGAAACTCAGCCGGGCTCGGTGGCTCAGCCTGTAATCCCAGCACTTGGGAAGGCCGAGGCGAGTGGATTGCCTGAGCCCGCGGGTGCGAGACCCGCCTGGGCAACTTGGCGAGACCTCATCTCTACAACAAATCAAAAAAAAAAAAATTAGCCGGGTGTGGTAGCGCGCGCCTGTAGTTCCAGCTACTTGGAAGGCTGAGGCGGAAGGATCGCCGGAGCCCAGCAGGTCGAGGCTGCGGTGGCCAGGAACGGCCACTGCACTCCAGTCTGGGCGACAGAGTGAGATTCCAACTCAAAAAAAAAAAAGAATCCAAACTCAAGTATCCAGCAACCATTGCTTTGTTAAACTCTGGTGTGTCCATGTGCTTGGCATCATGTTTCCTAGCTTCGGCCACTGCGCCTACCTTGGGGAGGTGAATCCCCCTCTTTTTCTATCCCCTCTATTCTTTCTAATTTACTTTCTAAATAAATTATACTTTCTAGTCTAACTTCTGTGCAATTCTTTGCATCTCTCACACGGCATCAGATCACACAATAGACACCCCACACCCCCGGGCAGGCCTGACCTAACATTCTGGATGCCCTGCTGAGAGTGTGACCTAACACCCAGGATGTGCAAAAGAAGCAAGACAGAGCCGGGCTCAGTGGCTCAGCCTGTAATCCCGCGCCTTGGGGAGGCTGAGGTGAGTGGATTGCCTGAGCCCGCGGGTTCGAGACCCGCCTGGGCAGGCAAGCCCTCATCTCTACAATAAATCAAAAAAATGAGCCGGGCGTGGTAGCGCGCGCCTGTAATTCCGGCTACTCGGAAGGCTGAGGCAGAAGGATCGCCGGAGCCCAGCAGGTCGAGGCTGCGGTGGCCGGGAGCGGCCACTGCACTCCAGTCTGGGTGACAGAGTGAGACTCCAACTCAAAAAACAAACAAACAAACAAACAAATTCTTTCTGGATGGCAGAGATGCAAAGCATTTCTGCCTGCAGCACAGATACCTTCCAAGTGTACAGTTTTATTGTCCTGTAGGACATTAACCAGTGTGGAGGGCTGAGACCCTCAATCAGTTCTGTAGCTCACTGTGTCCAGCACTTTCTTTCACTGAGTAGCATTCACCTCTACTCTCTTCTTTTTGAGTTGGGACTGTTACCAGGGCTGGAGTTTAGTGGCACGATCACCACTCACCACAACCTCGACCCCCTGGGCTCAGACGATCCTTCCACCCGAGTAGCAGGCATGCACCACCATGCCCTGTTAATTTTTTGATTTTTTGTTATAGTTGTTGTCAGGCAGGTCTTGAACTCCTGGGCTCAAGTGATCCTCCTGCCTGGGCCTCCCAAAGTGCTGGGATTATAGGTGTGAGTCGCCGTGCCCAGTCTGTGAACACTGTTTTGATAGGGGTACAGTCATATAATGTTCTATTTATTGAACTGCATGGTAAGTAATTAAACGGGTGTTTACTGTATTACTGTGTTATATTAAAAGACACAAAATTGTATACAGAAAATCAATATATAAGTAAGCATGCAAGTTTTAAAAAGCTGAGGTTCCCATAAAGGGACTCCAGGGACTAAGGGTTCCCACCCATGGATGCCGATAGTGCTCATAACCCGAGGCCCGGTTTCCAACCCCGACCCTTCATCCCACGCACGGGCCAGGCCTGTCAACCCCACGAGCCTGTAATGATGACACAACCATTCACCACAGAAGTACAACTCATACCTTTCCTCAAAAAGTGCCACACCATCTCGGTACTAACCAACCCCCAAACTTTTCTGCCAGACTCCACACTTCATGTCTCCTTCTTTGGAGCCGTGCAGGAAGCAGACAAGTCTATCTCCAAAGTAAGGATACTAAGACTGACAACGTGTATGTCACATGCCAAGGGTTTGGTGTTTTCCTTTCAGTCGCCTCTCAAATGTCCTCATGTCCCCATTTTACAGGACCAAACAGCCCCCCCCAGCCATGGGATGGCAGAGCCGGGAGCCTCCCGATGTCTCCCAGAGCATTCCTCAAGGGGAGCAAGTCTTCTCTCTGCAAGATGCATTGAACTTTAGAAAGAACGGGGAGACATTGTGCTAATCTGGGAAGCGAGTGAAACCTTCCATAACAGGAACACTATTGTGGACTCAAAACGAAGGGTGTGGCTCTAACCACCATCCTTCCCCAAACTCTTCTGGAAGTTGGGAGTTGTCCCAACAAGGCAAGTCCCCCAGGGTTCTGGGACCAGATCTGGAGTCCTCTGACTTAGGGACTGAGCAGCCTTTTCACTTTTGGGTGGTGCTCTCAGACTTCAGAAAGCAGCACCGAAACCCAGGGACCATGTCCTACATGCTGATTCCGGGTCCATCCCGAGGTGATGATTCTGGCAGCCACGAGGGGGTGGCCTGTGAGTCTGTATCCTTTTTTTTTTTTTTTTTTTTGAGTTGGAGTCTCATTCTTGTCGCCCAGGTTGGAGTACAACGGCACGTTCACAGCCACCAAAGCCTCCACCTGCTGGACTTAGGCGATCCTTCCACCTCAGCCTTCGAAGTAGCGGGAACTACAGATGCACACCACCACGTCCGGCTAGTTTTTGTAATGTATTGTCGAGACAAGAGTCTCACCAAGTTGCCCTGGCTGGTCTCAAACCCCCGAGCTCAGGCAATCCTCTCGCCTCAGCCTCCCAAAGTGCTGGGATTACAGGTTGAGCCACCGTGCCTGGCCAAGTCTGCATCTTAAGTCAACTCCACGAGTGACTGCGAGATGGCTGTGCAGGGCCCGGATCTGACAGACTTTAACTGCACTCAGGAAAGCCACAAGTCTTCAGCTCTGTGGTCACATCTCATGGGTCCCAGCTACCCTGCAAAAGCAGCTACCAGGTCAGGTGCAAGTCCCTTCCCCCCACAGGGGAGCAGAGGACAATTGGCTAATTGCAATGCTGTGGGCAGGACAAGATGGTTATCTGCGGAGGTGTGGATGTCTGGGCCACTTACGAGGACATTAACACCTCTAGTCACTAGGGAGGGAAGTGAGGAGGCTGGAATAGGCTGGGTGTGGAGCATTCTGGAAGTCTTCCAGAAAGGGAGGCAGGGACAGCCGGGCTTGCTGGTCCCCCCTCCTCCAAAACCCACAGTATGAAGCAAAGAGTGGCTGAGGGTTGGTGAGGGCTGGGGCCGGAGGCCAGCCGATAAAAGACAAGGGGCCTCAAGAAAAGCCACAGAGGCTGGAAGCCAGGATTCCAGCTTTGTGAGCTGTTCCTTCCAGACCGTCCCCCGGGCTTTCCCCAGTCCCCAGGCCACCTTCCCTCAAGCAAGGGCAGCTCCCAAGCACAGACCCTCACTGCCCATTGGAGGGTCTGGCCGAAGGGAAGTACCAGGGTAGGGCAGGCCCTGGCATGCAGAGGCAGCATGAAGGGCTTTCTGGGGGGCGGTGGAGCCCAGGGAAACACTCCGTCTCCTCCGGCCACCAGTTTCAGACTGGGGACTACAAGCTAGTTGCAAAACCCATTTAGTCAGTCTGCAACCAGCATCCTTAGAAAATATAAAGGAAGCCAGGCACGGTGGCTCACGCTTGTAATCCCAATGCTTTGGGAGGCAGAGGCGAGAGGGTTGCCTGAGCCCAGGGGTTCGAGACCAGCCTGGGCAACCTGGCAAGACCTCGTCTCTACAATAAATAAAAAATTAGCTGGGTGTGGTGGCACATGCCTGTGGTTCCAGCTACTTGGAAGGCTGAGGTGGAAGGATCGCCTGAGCCCAGTGAGACTCCAACTCAAAAAAAAAAAAAAAAAAAGAAAAGAAAAGAAAAGAAAAAGGGGTTCGAGCAGTGGCTCAAGCCTGTAATCCTAGCACTTCTGGAGGCTGAAGCAGGAGGCTCACTTGGAGTTCAAAACCAGCCTGGGCTGGGCTCGGTGGCTCAGCCTGTAATCCCGCACCTTGGGAGGCTGAGGTGAGTGGACTGCCTGGGCCCGTGGGTTCAAGACCCACGGCTACTTGGAAGGCTGAGGCGGAAGGATCGCCGGAGCCCAGCAGGTCAAGACTGCGGTGGCCGGAAACGGCCATTGCACTCCAGTCTGGGTGACAGAGTGGACTCCAACTCAAAAAATAAAAATAAAATTTAAAAAAGCCAGCCTGGGAAACCTAGGGAGATCTCTTCTCTGCAAAAATTATAAAAATTAGCTGGGTGTGGTGGCATGTGCCTGTAGTTCCAGCTACTCGGGAGGCTGAGGAGGAAGGATCACCTGAGCCCAGGAGGTTGAGGCTGCAGTGACCCGTGATCGGCCATAGCCATGAGCATGCTACTGCACTGCAGCCTGGGTGACGGTGAGAGGCTGTCTCTACAAACAAAACAAAGAAAAGTTAGAGAGAAAATATCTATATGCACTTCTACATCGTAAGTACTCATTTATTAAAGTTTTGATTCTGTTTTCTCTCTAAATAAATGCATGCTTATTTAATGGGACACAATGTAAAATGTATTTTTTTTTTTTTTGAGTTGGAGTCTTTCTGTCACCCAGACAGGAGTGCAGTGGCCGCTCCCAGCCACCGCAGCCTCGACCTGCTGGGCTCCGGCGATCCTTCCGCCTCAGCCTTCCGAGTAGCCGGAATTACAGGCATGCGCTACCACGCCTGGCTGATTTTTAAATTTTATTGTAGAGATGAGGTCTCGCTGCCCAGGCGGGTCTCGAATCCGCGGGCTCAGGCAATCCACTCACCTCAGTCTCCCAAAGGTGCGGGATTACAGGCTGAGCCACCGAGCCTGGCTGTAAAATGTATTTTTTAATCGCAGGCTGAAGCCAAAGTTTGAAAGCCACAGCAATGGTCATGGCTGGCTGCCTGTGCTTCTTTATTATTTTTATTTTATGGTGGAGACAGGATCTTGCTATGTTGTCCAGGCTGGTCTCCAACTCCTGGCCTCAAGCAATCCTCCACATCAGCCTCCCAAAGCGCGAGGATTATAGGAGTGAGCCACCATGCCTGGTCTGCCCTGTGCTTCTGAAATCCACCTGACCCACCGTGGCACCCACTCTAACACGGCCCAGGCAGCTTCTAGAAGCGTCCTTCGAAGAAGACCAGGTAGAGGAAAGGAGGGAATGAGAGCCCAGAGGGTGGATACTGGGTGGGCCACCAGCAACCTGTGCCCTCCCCAGCCTCTATCCCCAGTCCCCGGGCCCAGAGTGACTCCATAATATCATACATCAATGTCTCCATACTAAACATGAAGACAGCCACCTGCCCAGTCCCTCACTGGCAGGACCATCTCGCCCAAGCTGGCGGGCACACCCTGCAGTTCTGTGGCCCCAGGACCCTGTGCATGAGCCCCTGCCCGTGCTCTGAGGTAGTGGCTGGCAGTAGCGCCCTGCCCCCACAGCCCCAAAGCCACACAGACTGTTGGTCTGTGGCTTGGCCAAGCAGGAAACCAGGCCTGTTCCCTGGGCGCAGGAGTCATGACGGGGAGTGCGACGCTGGGGACCATGATCCATCGCTCACGCTCTGCAGCCAGCCCAGGCCAGGTGGGCCCAGACCCGGGGTGCAAGGCCACGGCAGAGTCAGCTGGGGTTTTTACACAGGAAGGAAGAGCGAGCTGAGGTGGAGGAGGAAGCCAGGATGGGCGGAAATGACTGCAATGTCAGCACCCCCCGCAGACAGGGAGGGCGCCTCTCTGCCCCCAGTTTTTTTTTTTTTTTTTTTTTTTTTGAGTTGGAGTCTCACTCTGTCGCCCAGACTGGAGTGCAGTGACTGCTCCCAGCCACCACAGCCTCGACCTGCTGGGCTCCG
>NW_007253210.1:649432-654309 GCF_000164805.1 Carlito syrichta
GCGGGCTCAGGCAATCCACTCACCTCAGCCTCCCAAAGTGCTGGGTTTACAGGCTGAGCCACCGAGCCCCGGCTTGCCCCCAGTTTTGACCTTTGTGCTAAGGCGACCCATCCAGTGTGCACCCCAATACCCACCATACCCGGAAAAAGGAAAAAACAGCATGGGGGGTTGATTTAGCAGAGAGGCTCTCGCACACCCTCACGAAAGTACAGCCCCTGAGGAGAGGAAGTGCTATGTGCACGGAGTCTGGCAAGATGGAGTCTGGGGGTACACAGAGCAGAGGTAGCTGGGAAGCCCAAACACTTCCCTCAGCTCAGGCAGCCACCAGCAGGGTCTGCCCAGGGGCATGGAGGGAGCCCGAAGGGAGGGTGGGGGAAGGGCTGCGGGGCGGGAGCTCACGTTACTGATCTGGTCCTGGGTCTTCTTGATTCTCTGGAGTTCGGGGGTGTCTGCCACCACGCTGAAGCCCTTGCCCTTGTTCTTCTCAAATTCCTCCTTGTAGCGCACCTGGAGGGCCCAAGAGGGAGGGAAGAGGAACAGGAGTCAGGCCTGGGGGCGCCTCTGAGGCCACAACCAGAGATCCCCGACACAAGCCAGAAGCTTTAGCCAATAAGCGTCTTCTTTTGTCTCATCACAAGAAGACGTTAACAGGCCAGGCCCAGTGGCTCAGGGCTGGAATCCCAGCACTCTGGGAGGCCAAGGTGGGAGGATTGCCTGAGGCCAGGAGGTCGATGGAGACTAACCTGGGCAACAAAGCAAGACCTCATCTCTATTAAAGAAAAAAAAGTCATTTATATTTCTTCAGCACGTTCTGAGCGGCGAGCACAGTGCCAAGGGCCTTACAAATGAACTATCTTGCTTAAGTCTCACCATATATACACATATACATTTTTTTTTTTTGAGTCTCACCCTGTCACCCAGGCTGGAGTGCAGTAGCATGCTCATGGCCACCACAGCCTCGACCTGCTGGGTTCGGGCAATCCTTTCACCTCAGCCTTCCAAGCAGCTGGAACTACAGGTGCACGCCACCACACCCGGCTAATTTTTTGATTTATTGTAGAGACGAGGTCTTGCCAAGTTGCCTGGGCAGGTCTCGAACCCGCGGGCTCAGGCAATCCTCCGCTTCTGCCTCCCCAAGTGCTTGAAATTACGGGCGTGAGCTACTACACCCGGCTCGTATATCCACCACACACATATACACTATAGCTCCATCTCACAAGAAGCAAGCAGCAGAGGGGCAACGTTCCTGCCCAGAAGCTTAGGAGTTCACAACCACCAGGATGCAAGCCCTCATCAGCCTGACTCCTGACCCCCACGCCCAGCCCATCCTGTCTGAAAGCTCAGAGGAAGAAGGCTCTTCCCAGAGCTCCCAGAAGGGCCCAGTCTTCATCCGAGCCAGGATGCGGCCCTGCCTGCTGAGAGCCTGGGGGAGCTTTTAGGTGATCCGCTGGGTGAGGCCTCTGCCAAAGTTGGTGCCCAGAAAGGAAGGCGGTGAGGAAGGCCCCTTCAACAGATCTTTGACAGGCTCCGAGGCACCCTGGAGCCGGACGGGTGGGGTCTGAGGCCACCGCCACAGGGGGATGGAAACTGGCACGGTCAGACAGGGACTCAGTCCAGCGTCCTAACCTCCAGAGAACCCCACTTCCCCCACCACACCACTAGAGGAATTCAAGTAAGACATCAGGAAGGACTTCCCTGGCACTAAGGAAATTGAAATAAGAGGAACCGCTTGTCCTCCCCTCGGGGTTTTGAAGAAGAGTGAGGTTGGAAAACACTCCTACAGGGAACTGTCCCTTGGCTCCAGAGGCTCCACTGTCTACCGCGGCAGCCATCTGCTCCCGACCCCACCAGCTGCTTGGACTTCCTCCATGGGGACCGCACTGTTCTGGAGACAGGTCAGTCCAGGACATGGGCCCGGGACCTTGAGAGTTTCCAGGATAACAAAGCAGGCAGATCCCAAGCGTGGAACCATCTGGCCGCAGCGCTGGGCTGCAACCTGACCCCACCGACAACACACACATATGCGGCCACAGCTGCACCTGCCAGGTCCTCTGTCTCTCCCCCAGGGGTCAGGGTCCTTGTCTGTCTACTGGAGCCCCAGTCACCCATCCGCGGGGTCCCTCTTCCTCCTTCGTTCTGATCCAGACTAAACAGAAAGGGCTGGGCACAATGGCTCACACCTGTAATCCCAGCACTTTGGGAGGCCAAGGCTGGAGGATTACTGGAGCCCAGGAGTTCAAGACCAGCCTGGGCAACATACTGAGACCGCATCTCTACAAAATATCAAAAAATTAGGCCGGGCGCCGTGGTTCATGACTATAATATAATCCCAGCACTTTGGGAGGCCGAGGTGAGAAGACTGCCTAAACCCACGGGTTCGAGACCAGCCTGGGCAACTTGGCGAGACCTCATCTCTACAATAAAATCAAAAAATTGGCCAGGCGTAGTGGCGCATGCCTGCAATTCCAACTACTTGGAAGGCTGAGGCAGAAGGATCGCCTGAGTCCAGCAGGTCAAGGCTGCGGTGGCCATGAGCATGCAACTGCACTCCATTCTGGGCAAGAGAGTAAGACTCCTACTCAAAAAAAAAAAAAAATGAAAAAATTAGCCAGGCTACTTGGGAGGCTGAGGCAGGATGATCACCTGAGCCCAGGAGGTCAAGGATGTAGTGAGCCATGATTATGCCACTGCACTCCAGCCTGGGTGGCAGAGTGAGACCAGAGCTCAAAAAAAAAAAAGTCCTGGATGTGCCTGTCCCCATCAACCCAAAAGCTAATGCAAGGGTCACAGGCACCAGCCTCCCCAAGGGTCTAGAGCCAGTCCTACCCCAGCTCTTCCAGCAAGCCCCAGGTCAGCTTGGTAACGCTGAATGGGGGGCCCTCTGTGAAGAGAAGGTACTCCGCGACAGACCACGTGCCTCCAGGAACAGAAACCCTGGATCTGAAAATACAAGGAGGGGGCTTTCTGTCACCAAATGTGAGCCCAAAGCCTGATGGAGCTGATTCTAACACAGGCTCAGTCTCCCCCTCGCTGAGAGATCATGGGCCAATGACGTAAGCCCCTGAGCCTCCGTTTCCACACCTGTAAAATGGGGGCCCCCGACACCAGTCAACCAATCGGTGACGTGGATACCAGAGGTGGCGCAGGGGTGGGCACGTGGGAAAGTGCTCTGTCCACGAACGCCAGCTTCCCACTCCCTCCTCTGCCTCCTGGTTTCACAAGGGTCAGGTCCCTGATCCACAGGAGTCATCGCCATGGCGACGCTGCAGTAACATCAGCTGGTTCCCAGGCTCAGGAACTGCCTCCCCCTCCCTGCTGAGGGAGGACCATTCATTCCCTCTAGACCTTGGAGACCCAGAGAGGGTCGGGTGGAGGAAGGAAGGGCCTGGGCTCGGCACCCCTTTGCTGGGCGTCTCTCAGCAAGTAGCTGTCCTCTCTGGGTCCCCTGAGCAGGGCTGGCCAATCTCCAAAAGCCCTCTGGCTCCGGAGTCTGTGACCGTTTGCAAGCACCTTCCGCCCCGGTCACAGAGAACCGGGGTTCTGCGAGGCCCCTGTGTGTGGAAGGGGGTCAGAGGTCACAGGTGGGGGCCAGGAGTGTGGGGAGGGCCCCGCCCCGGGCCTCTCCACCAGGGTGGGTTTCCTCCCCACCGGAGCGGGAGAGCTTGACCTGGATGAATGGGAAGGTTCCAGGGTGCCACGGGGTCCCTGTGGAGGGAGGACCTGCCTGAGGTCACTTGGTGCGGGGGTCAGTCATCAGCACTTTGGCCAGATGACCCCTCCCTAGGAGGTTTCTGGGCCTCCCCTCCAGACCAGGACGATGCCCAAGACTCCCAACACCCAAACAATCATGTCCACAAAACACTCCTGGAATATGCAGGTTCTCAGTCCTCCCTGGATCCACCCTGCTAGTCACCTATCCCAGCAAACAGTAGGTACCAATCAGCATCTGCTGGATGGATGATGGACGGACTGAATGCAGACATGTGAGCTCCACACAAGGGAGCATCACTGGAAAATAACTTCCTTGATGCGCCAGGCTCGATGGCTCATGCCTGTAATCCCAGCACTTTGGGAGGCTGAGGCTGGAGGATTGCTTGAGCTCAGGAGTTCGAGACCAGCCTGGGCAACTTGGTGAGACCACATCTCTACAAAAATATTTAAAAACTAGCTGGGTGTGGTGGCATGCACCTAATCCCGGCTACTTGGGAGGCACTCTAGCCTGGGTGACAGAATAAGGCTCCAACTCTTTTTTGGGGGCGGTTAACTGGGGCTAATTTTTTTTTTTTTTTTGTAGAGACAAGGTCTTGCTATGTTGCCCAAACTGGTCTTGGAATTCCTGGCCTCAAGCCATCCTCCTGCCCCAGCCTCCAAAAGTGCTGGAATTACAGACATAAGCCACAGCACCTGGTCTCAGAAATTTGTTTTGACATTACAGCTGCACAGAAGGGACCGGAGCCCATGGAAGAGGGCGGGCTGGAACAGTGGTCAGAAGGTTTGATGTCTATTCCTTGGCTCCATCATGCCAAGTTCCATTTCCCCTCCTTTCCAGAACAGAATCAGAAAACATTCACTGACTGCAGGGCTGACTCCACGCCAGGAACTGTCAAATGCCAGGATACTAATATCCTGACAACAACCTTGGGAGAAAGGTAATCCCTATTTGTCAGATGAAGGCACTGTGGCACAGAGAGGTTAAGTAGCTTGCCTAAGGTCACACAGTTAGTGGTAGATCTGGGATTCTATCTTGGACCAGTTAGTTCAGGTCACAGGGCTTGCTGCTTGCTGTGCTGGTCACTTGATCCAAAAAAGAGCAGAAACTAGAATTGCCTGAGCCCGCGGGTTCGAGACCCGCTTGGGCAGCGAGACCTCATCTCTAC
>NW_007253210.1:654950-669955 GCF_000164805.1 Carlito syrichta
TGGTGGCGGGGGTGGCGGGGAGAGGCTGAGGCCCAGCTGCCAGCTCCCTGCCTCAGCCAGATCGGGACAGGACCACCCAGAGGGTCATTTCTGGGCAGTTCTGTGGTCATCTCCCCCGCCGGGGAGGCTCCAGGTGTCCCATACACCCAAAGTGCCACTTTGGGGACCAATATAGAGACAGGAAAACGGCTGAAATAGCAGGGACGGCTTCCAGAGCCAGAGGAGGGCTGTCACACGGCAAGGCCGCCCAGGAAGGGGCCCTGGAGGAGGGTGGCTAGCACCCCGGGTAGGGCTAGGTAGGCGAGAAGGCTCCCACTTCCCCTCCCGCCAGCCACGGGCCTCTCGCCAGCCCTGCCCCCACAGTGGCCACAGGAGAGGAACCAGCTCAGCACTTCCAAGCCTCGGTGGCGGCAGGATTGGCCCCCAGCCTCAGAGCAGCTGGGTTTGCTGTCCCCATTTCACTGGGAGGAAAATTGAAACAGTGAGGAGAGGCTGGCCTCAGACCGCACAGCTGGTGGGTGATGGAAGGGGGCCCAATCCACCCCTGGCCCAAGGACGACAGCCTCAGGAGAACAGAGTTGTGCCCTCAGTGCCAAGCCCCGCCCCACCCCTCACTCCCCTCAGAGCACACACAGGGTGAGCCCTGGACCCTCCTGCCCACCGGCCTGGCCTTAAGTCTCATCAAGAGAACTAAAAGCCCTTGTCAGAATCACCAGAGTCAAAATGCAGGTTCCTGGACCTCACCCGGAGCTGCCAACCCAAAGGCCCTTTGGGCGAGGCCCAAGAATCTGCATTCCAACAAGTCCTTAATACTCTCTGGTGACTGGTGCCTCTGCAGGATGAGGACATGGGCTGGAGGACTCCACGGTCAGCACTATAGTCCTGTTAAGAGCAAAGAGAATTTTAAAAATTAGCCAGATATGGCTGTAATCTCAGCTACTCAGGAGGCTGAGACGGGAGGATCGCTTGAGCCCAGGAAGTTGAGACTGCAGAGACCAGTGATCACGCCACTGCATTCCAGCCTGGGTGACAGTGCAAAATCCTGTCTCAAAAAAAATAATAAGCCGGGCTCGGTGGCTCAGCCTGTAATCCCGCACCTTTGGGAGGCTGAGGTGAGTGGATTGCCTGAGCCCGCGGGTTCGAGACCCGACTGGGCAGGCGAGACCTCATCTCTACAATAAAATCAAAAAATTAGCCGGACGTGGTAGTGAGCGCCTGTGATTCCGGCTACTCGGAAGGCTGAGGCGGAAGGATCGCCGGAGCCCAGCAGGTCGAGGCTGTGGTGGCCGGGAGCAGCCACTGCACTCCAGTCTGGGCGACAGAATGAAACTCCCAACTCTTAAAAAAAAAAAAAATAATAATAATAATAATAATAATTTTTTTTTTAAAGAGCAAAGGTCTTCAAAGCCAGACCTACTCGACTTGAAATCTGCTTCTGCCACCATGCCCGGGCACAGTGGCTCATGCCTGTAATCCCAGCACTTTGGAAGGCCGAGGTGAGTAGATTGCCTGAGCCCAGGGGTTTGAGACCAGCCTGGGCAAGTTGGCGAGACCCCGTCTCTATAATAAATCAAAAAATTAGCCGAGCATGGTGGCACGCGCCTGTGGTTCCAGCTACTTGGAAAGATGAAGTAGAAGAATCGCCTGAGCCCAGCAGGTCGAGGCTGCGGTGGCCATGAGCATGCCACTGCACTCCAGCCTGGGCATCAGTGAAACTCTGACTCAAAAAAAAGACAGTATCTGCCCCTGTTAAATAGTGAGTACCTTGACCTCTCTGAACCTCAGTGCCCTATCTGCACATTGGAGGTAACAAGAGCCCCTTCCTCGTCAAGCGGTTGTGAGGATTAAATAAGGCCAGATGTGTATACACACAAGCACACGCACACACACAAATACACACATGCACACACGGGAGGATTATATGAGGGTAGGGGTGGTTCTCCTTGACGGGACCCAGGGCGGTCGTATCAAGATCAGACAGACAGCAGGCTGGGAGTGGTGGCTCACACCTGTCATCCCAGCACTTTGGGAGGCCAAAGCGGGAGGATCCCTTGAGCCCAGGAGTTTTGAGACCTGCCTGGGCAACACAGCAAGACCTCATCGCTACAAAAAATAAAAAAAATTAGCCGGGTGTGGTGGTGCATGCCTATAGTCCCAGCTATTCAGGAGGCTGAGGTGGGAGGATGGCCGCAAGAGATTCTGCCTCAAAATAAAAAAAGACCAGGCAGCAGGAGCCCAGCTCAGAAGGATCTGGAGAGATTTCCCTCTGAGGCCCAGGTGGTCCCTTGGTATTTTCTGGATCCTGGACACCCCGCCCACACAGTGCAGTCCCCCACATGTATTCACTCATTCCTTTAATCCACGCAGAGGCCCCACTCCACCTCACCCCACTACAGGCCAGGATTGTCCCAGAAGCCCTCCCAAGCCCCGGGCAGGGTTCGTTGTCCTGATCTCAGGGCTCATGACCCTTTGCTTATGCCTCAGTGTCCCCTAAAGACCAAGCTCTCCCCAGGCTGGGAGCTTGTCTCCTCCCCCCTCCCAGCAGAGCTCCGTTAAGTTAGGCCCCGGGACAGAGGCGGGGACAGGTCCCACCCCTCCCTGCCAAGGCCCCCTCATCAGGTGGAGAAGAAGGTTGGGGGATGTGGCTGCACAGGGGCGACCGCACAGCCTCAGCCCAGCATGAGCCTGGAGAGACGCGTTCCCTGATCTCCCCCAGATGCCCCCTGGGTGGGTGGCCACTTTGTGGAGAGGAGAAACAGAACAGCTTCCTGGAGGTGGCGGGCTGTAGGCAGCCCAGAGCAGAACCAGACAGACACCCACACCTCCCCACGCCACTGCAGCAGGAAGCAGGGGCAGCTTTCGTCTCTCCTCTGAAGCCAGGAAACATGTAACCGGGCATGAGGGCGGGGCGGAGCCCGGGCGGGTGCCAGGATTGCAGCACCTTGGCCTTGCAGCCACCCACAGGGGAAGCAGCCCTTGCTCAATGGAGGGTTGCGACAGCCCTCCCCACCAGCCCGGCGTGCTGGCCCTCACCTGACTCTGGAGCTCGCTCTGTTGCTTGAGGCGAAGGTTTTCTGGGGTGTCGGCCACCATGGTGAAGGACTGCTTGGGGTAGTGTCTGCGGGACAGAAGAGCAGAGTGGGGTCATTCTGGGCAAAGGGCAGGAGGCGGTGGGCTTCTCAGAGCTCTGGCTCTCTCCTGGGAACTTCCTCTCGTGCCAGGGCAACCGCCCCGCCCAGGCCGGCAGCAGGAAGACAGAGTCCACTGTCAGGGCCAAGGGGAGCCAAGGGCTCCTCAGACTCAGCCTGGGCTGGCTGACCTGGGAAGAGAGCGGGCCTGAGTGGTCAGCAGGCCAGGGAGAACTGTCCTGAGCCAGAGGAAGGCTCCTGGAGCACTCTCTGAGGGCTGTGGGCTACCCTTACTTGGGGATAATCTGGGCCTTGGGGTCCACCGCACAGGGAGGCCGAGGAGACTGGGCCAGACTGGGAGAAGGTGGGCACTGGGTCGGGAGTACACTAAGTTCAGAAATGGAGACCAACCATGCAGAGGAAAGCAAGGGGGAGACAGGAGGCAAGGGGGACACGCATATCCAGGGGGACTTCCTGGAAGAGGTGGTGAAGGAGAAAATACACACAGCCAAAGTGATGTTTCTTTTCTTTTTTTTTTTGAGTTGTAGTCTCACTCTGTCACCCAGGCTGGAATGCAGTGACACAATCATGGCCACCAAAGCCTTGACGTGCTGGGCTCAAGTGATCCTTCCGCCTCAGCCTTCCAAGTAGCTGAAACCACAGACACGCGCTACCATGCCCAGGCTTATTTTTTATTTATTGTGGAGATGAGGTCTGATCAAGTTGCCCAGGCTAATCTCGAACCCCTGAGCTCAGGCCTCCCAAAGTGCTGGGATTACAGGCTTGAGGCACCACGCCCAGCTTGAGGCCAGAAAGGTGGTCGCCTGCGGTCCCTGATCCAAAATGCTCAGAACCAGAAGTGTTTTGGATTTCGGACTTTTTCAATTTTGGAGTATCTGCAAATACATCATAGGATATCTTGGGGAAGGAACCCAAGTCTAAACACAAAATTAATTTATATTTTTATGGGTTTTTTTGGAGTCAAGAGTTTCACTCTGATGCCCAGGCTGGAGTGCAGTAGCACGATCAGGGCTCACCACAGCCTCAACGTCCTGGGCTCCCACCTCAGCCTCCTGAGTATCTAGGACTACAGGCACATGCCACTACATCCAGCTAATATTTTTATTTTTGTAGAGACGGGTCTCACTCTGTTGCCCAGGCTGGTCTTGAATTCCTGGACTCAAGCAATCCTCATCCTCCTACCTTGGCCTCCCAAAGTGCAGAGATTACAGGCATGAGCCACCACGCCCGGCCTTGACCGTGACCCATGACACTGGGTGAAGTGTGGAGTTTTCCACTTGTGAGGTCATGTCGGTGCTCAAAAAGTTTTGGATCTTGGAGCACTTCAGATTTCAGATTAGCGACAACCAGCCTGCAGTAACAACAGTTAAGCCCCATGCTAAGGGCTTTGCATCTAATTCATCAAATGCTCACAGCTACCCTTCCGTGGCTTCCTAGTCCTGTCAACATTCTCCTTTGACAGATGGGAGAACCAAGGTCAGAGGGGTTAAAACAGTGTGGCAGTGAGCGGTGGGGCTGGGGTTTGCACTCCAGGTCTTGAGAGCCTGGCATGCTGAGCGGAAGCCTCGCCATCTCCAGGCCTAGGACAGCCCAGTGTCCCGGTCTCAGTAAGAGGGCTGGCGTGGGGGTGGCGGGAACCAGGGCAGCCCAGAGCCAAGCCTGCAGGCACTCCAGGACAGGCCGGTCCAGCCCTCGCATTTCAGAGGAGGACACAGCGGCCTGGCGCCAGGTCCTCCTCCCTGAATGGTCTACAGAATCAATGTATGTATCGCTTGGCTCACTGTCTTCCCTCTCTGCTATTTCTCCATGAGGAGAGGGAGTTTGGGGTCCCTTTTGTTCACTGATTTACCTCAGGCTCCTAGAAGAGTAGGTGGTGCTCCATAAATATTTGTTAAATAAACAAATGTCACCGCAGGCGCTGAAGCCAGGCTGGGACTAGAACTCAGGCCTCTTCCCCTACCAGCCTCGCAAGGTCCCCCAGCAGACCGGCTATAGAAGAGGAAGGCCTGAGGCCTGAGGAACGCCTGGGGGGTTTAAGTGGATGTGCTGGTGTGAGAAATGGCTGGGGGTCCATACGGATCCCAATTATGTCAGGGACTGGTGGGCGGCTCCCGCAAACAGAAGCCCAAGGTCTGGCCATATTTGGCTCTGGGGACCATATCGCGCCACAGATCCCTGACTCACAGGCCGCCCCCAGATAAGAGCCCCATCTCTGGTGACTCACACCTATAATCCCAGCACTTCGGGAAGCCAAGGAGGGAGGACTGCTTGAGCCCAGGGAGGACTCTAGAGCAGCCTGGGCAATATAGCGAGACCCTATATCTACCAAAAAAATCAAAAAATTAGGCCGGGCGCAATGGTTCACGCCTATAAGTCCAGCACTTTGGGAGGCCGAGGTAAGAGGATTACCTGAGTCCATGGATTCAAGACCAGCCTGGGCAACTTGGCAAGACCTCATCTCCACAATAAATCAAAAAAATTAAGCGTGGTAGCGCGCACCTGTAGTTCCAGCTACTTGGAAGGCTGAGGCAGAAGGATCGCCGGTGCCCAGCAGATAGAGGCTGTGGTGGCCGGGAGCGGCCATTGCACTCCAGTCTGGGCAACAGAGTGAAACTCCAACTAAAAAAAATAAAAATAAAAATTTGCCAGGTGCAGTGGCCTGCGCCTGTGGTTCCAGCTACTTGGACAGCTGAGGCAGAAGAATCACCAGAGCCCAGCAGGTCGAGGCTGCGGTGGCCACTGTGCTCCAGCCTGGGTGATAGAGTGAGACTCCAACTCAAAAAAAAAGTCAAGGCCGGGCTTGGTGGCTCAGCCTGTAATCCCAGCACTTTGGGAGGCCGAGGTGAGTGGATTCCCTGAGGCCACAGGTTCGAGACCCACCTGGGCAACTTGGCGAGACCTCATCTCTACAATATATTTTTTTAAAAATGACCTGGGCATGGTAGCGCGCGCCTGTAATTCCAGCTACTTGGAAGGCTGAGGCGGAAGGATCGCCAGAGCCCAGCAGGTCGAGGCTGCGGTGGCCGGGAGCGGCCACTGCACTCCAGTCTGGGCAACAGAGTGAGACTCCGACTCAAAAAAAAAAAAAAAATCAAAAGTTAGCTGGACATGGTGGTTCATGCCTATAGTCCCAGCTACTCGGGGGATTGAAGTGGGAGGATCATGCGAGCCCAGGAGATCGAGACTGCAGTGACTGCACCATTGCACTCCAGCCTAGGCAACAGAGTGAGACCTCAATTCAAAAAAGAGAGAAACCAATCGCCTCCTGGGACTTCCTTCCACATATGTCCCCACCAGTTGGCTGACACACTAGCCACAAACCACCCACCTGCCCAGCATGTTCTCTGGCCACCCACACTACCCTGCACCAGAGATACCTGTAAACAGGTGACCTCCATCTGGGCCACCAATTGTAGAGGCAGGACTTGGGGTTTGGAGAGAACTCAACCAAGGTGGGACACACCGGGCTCTTGCCCTGCTGCTGACTTGCTGGGTAACCTTGGCAAGCCCTTTTCTCCGTAAGCTACTCTCACTGTCCTAGACCCAGGGGCTTCTAGCGGGGGGGCTCCTGCCCTTGCCCCTGCCCCAGTCCCCACACTCCCCTGAGTTCTGGCCACCCAGGTCAGTCCAGGATCACAGCAGGAGGCAAGCAGACTAAGAAAGGCAAACACAGGTGCCTGCAGCTGGCAACAGACACGGTCCATGACGAACACAGGGCTAAGGCTGGGGGCTGGTCCCCACACTGCTAGGGCCACCCACAGCGGAGGAAGCTCCCTTCAACAGTTCCAGGCGGCCGGGCGTGGTGGTTCATGCCTGTTATCCCAACACTTTGGGAGGCAGAGGCGAGAGGCTTTCCTGAGCCCAGGGGTTCAAAACCGGCCTGGGCAACTTGGCGAGACCACATCTCTACAATAAAAGAAAAAATTACCCAGGCGTGGTGGCACGCGCCTGTAGTTCCAGCTACTTGGAAGGCTGAGGCGGAAGGACTGCCTGAGCACAGCGGGTCGAGGCTACGGTGGCCACAGCGTGCCACTGTACTCCAGCCAGGTGATAGAGTGAAGACTCCGATTCAAAAAAAAAAACCAAACAAGTTTCCTGCAAGGTGGGGATCAACTGCAAGTCTCCTCCTAGACACTAGAAAGAGCAGAGGAACTGAAGTAAGACCTCGAGCAGAACTGCTGGCCCCGAGGCCCTAGTGGGGAGGGTTTCATAATGACCCCCCCCCAAGTCAGAGTCATCCCAAAGATGTCATGGGTGGGGGCTGTGGTGAGGAGGCCACCACCTGCAAATGGAGACAGAAGTGAATGGGGTGGAAGGGTTGGAGCCTCAATTCTGAGAAGACAGTGCTGATTAGCATCTAGAGGGGACCAGGGACAGGGTGGCTGGCCAAATATGTCCACAGGAGTCAGTCTGCAAGCCCTGGGGTTTTCCATTTGCTGGAAGAGACAGGGTTAAAACAAGAGGGCCAAGCCGGGTATGGTGGCTCACATCTGTCATCCCAGCCCTTTGGGAGACAGAGGTGAAAGGATTGCTTGAGTCCAGTGGTTCAAGACCAGCCTGAGTAACTTGGCTAGACCTCATCTCTACAATAAATCAAAAAATTAGCTGGATATGGTGGTACGCTCCTGTAGTCCCAGCTACTCAGGAGGCTGAGGCAGAAGGGTCACCTGTGTCCAGCAGGTCGAGGCTGCGGTGGCCATGAGCATGCCACTGTACTCTAGCCTGGATGACAGAGTGAGGCTCCAACTCAAAAACAAAACAAAACAGAAGGCCAGCTCCAGTGGCCCAAGGACAGCAACACAGCCCGCAGTACCTACACACACCGTCTGGGCCTCGTGCACCAGGAATACGTAGACATGCCCTCTGTGGCCACAGCGTGTCCAGGCCTGCCAGGCCAGCAGGTCCACGCAAGGCAGCCGTAAGCAGGCCACGCCCATACCTGCCACACCCCAATGCCGAGAGTCTCTGCTCCTCACCCTACACCCCTCAGAGGTCTCAGGAGCCCCCAACACTCAGTAAGTGCTGGGGTGGGATGGCGGGTACTTCCCCCCCTTTGGAAGTACCATCACCCCAAGGTCTCAGCCCCCCACAGCACATCAGAAGGGAAGGGGTGAGCCAGCCTAGATGTCAACTCAGCTTAATTTGGCAGAGATGGGGGATGACTTTAATCCTGCATCAGATTAAGCAGGTTAAAGAAGAGCTCTGAGCCTGCCAATCTCCCAACCCTGCCCCCCAAGTCAGAGGAAGCAGGCAGACCCACACCAGCTCCAGCGTGGGTCAGCCCCGCCCCCTCTCCGCAGCCCCCAGTCCTGCGAGACAGCCCTGCCTTTCCCTCCCCCTGCTCACTGCGCTTCCAGTTCCCATGGCAACCGCATCCTCAGCTCCAGGCAGGAGAGCCATGAGAGCAGACACAGAGAGAGAGATGGGAGGGGGGTTGCAGGGGTAGGGGAAGAGGCACAGATAGCAAGGGGGGATCCTTAACTGAGGAGCCCAGGAGGGCAAAGACTGCATCTGCAAGGCCTTGTGGACACAGCTTGGGTGTGGAAGACAGGTGCCTCGGATGTGTTTCTGGAAGGGACCTAAGGAGAAGGGCCAAGCTGTGCCCCTCCCCCCACCATCATGCCTGGCTTCCAAGAAGGCGCTGACTGATCTGACCTCCTCCCAGAGACAATTTTTGGGAATCTTCCCTTCCTCTCTGTCCTCGGGGTGAAGCTGCTGCCACCTGGTACCCTCGGGTCCCAGCAGGGATGGACAGATGTGCGTGCAGACCAACGTGGGTGCCAAGACAGGCCAGGGACCACCCATCCCAGCTGGTGACCCCACTGGAACCCGGCTCCGCGACAGACCCGGTTTTGGCGAGGGAATAAGGGGCAGGGTGAGGAGGCCCAGGAACAGAATGGAGTCCAGAGCACAGCAGCTCTTTGTCCCCTCATGGGCCAGCCCGTGGGGTGGCCCCGTAAACCGTTCCAAGTGGGGGGGCTCTCCACAGATTCCTCACCCCTCTTCCCTGCCATCAGTGGCTCTGAGGGGAGAGAGGCATGGAGACAGTGCCCTAGGACAGAGGATGGGACCCAGCATCCATGGGGGCAAACCAGGAGAATGCCTGCCCTGGCCAGGAAGAAGTGGAGCAGTTGCTGGCAGCAGCCAAGGCCTTCGGGAGAATGTCCAGGCACACAAAGCAATGTCCTCGCGTTTGTCAGTCTGGGACAGGCAGGGATTCTCACTGTGCCTGCTTCACAGATTAAGAAACTGAGACTCCGTGTCAAGGACACAGACCCCCATCCAAGGCACTCTCTCTGCAGAGCTGCCCAGCCAGCTCAGGGCAGGCTGACATCTATCTGCCAGATGGACCCCTGTCCAACTCCTCACTCCCCCACTCGCTCCCCCCAGCACTCAGAGGTCTGGGGAAAGATGTGTTCAGCGGGGTGGGTGCGGAACAAAGCACTTCATCCTTCAAATCCAACTGCTGCCAAGCTTGGACATGATGAGATGCCCTGGAGCCTGGGCAATATAGCAAGACCCCATCTCTAAAAAAAAAAAAAAAATTAGCAGGGTGCAGTGGTACGTGCCTGTAGTCCCAGCTACTCGGGAGGCTGAGGCAGGAGAATCGCCTAAACCTAGCTCAAGGCTGCAGTGACAGCACCACTGCACTCCAGCTTGGGCGAGGGCAAAATCCTGCCCTCCCCTCAAAAAAGAGCGAGATTCTGGAATCTCTCAGCCACCTCTACTTAGGATCTGCTTACTCCTCAGAACTTCAAAGGGAGGTATCTCGAGAGGCTGGACCATGACTTGTAGGGATACGAGAGACAAACTCTGTCCCAGGAAACGGGGTCCCGAGGACCGGACTTGCCTTCCCACACAGAGGGACTCCGAGGACAGGGAGGAGGCCGCAAATACTCAAGGCTCGAGGGTTCCAGGTGATAGCCTGCAGGGAACCAGCCCCACTCTCTGGCCCAGCCATCAGCTCCATTCTTAGAGCAGTGCTGAGATCTCAAGCTCCCTTTCCACTTGTCACCTCACCCCTTCCAGGCCTGGCCCCCTTCAAAAACCACAGCTTTGTGTTCAGGGAGGAACAAAAATACATCAACAAAACAACAAGGAGCTTTTGGTTTTACCAAAAGGAAAGAAAAAAAAACACCCCCACATCCTGCCTCTGGAAAGAGCTGATTCCAAAAGCCCCTGCTGGGAACACTGCCACAAGGCGGATGGGGAGGGCTCCCAGCTAACCCAGTTTCTCACCCAGCCCCTCTGGCCTTAGGGGCTGAAGTAGCCAGGATAGGAAGCAACAAGGAGGCATTGTTTGGCCAAAAGGGGGAAAAAAAGAGCAGTCAGAAAAGATCAAGGCTAGACTTGAGGAAGGACTTACCAGCCCTCAGGGATTACAGATGAAATAAAAAAGAAGAAAAAAAAAACAAAGCCTGCACCTGCCCCTGTTGGCAATACAGCAAGAGAAATAACTCTGCCAAGTTGAGCGAGACATGGAGTGCTGGGCCTCAGTTTCTGTATCTTTAAAATGGGAGTGTTAGGAAGCAAAGTGATCCCCAAGGTTCCCTGAGGTCCTGCATTTGGACGTTCTGGCTACCCACCTACGCTTGCGCCGCGCCCCCCTCTTCCTGCCACTGGCCTCAGCTCCTGGGACATCTGATCCCAATTTTCCCAGTCAGAGGCAGAGACTTCGGGGAGGTGGGAAAGCCCCAGGTCCCATGCGGATCTGCCCACCACCTCTTAAAGCAGCTGGGATTAAAGACAGTTTGCGAAGCCTGTAATCCCGCGCCTTTGGGAGGCTGAGGTGAGTGGACTGCCTGAGCCCGCAGGTTCAAGACCCGCCTGGGCAACTTGGCAAGAACTCATCTCTACAACAAATCAAAAATTAGCCAGGGGTGGTAGCGCGCGCCTGTAGTTCCAGCTACTCGGAAGGCTGAGGCGGAAGGATCGCCGGAGCCCAGCAGGTCGAGGCTGCGGTGGCCAGGAGAGTGCCACTGCACTCCAGTCTGGGCGACAGAGTGAGACTCCAACTCAAAAAAAAAAAAAAAAAAGACAGTTTGCGAGACACCCGTTGGTCCAGCAGAGCCCGCCCGCTGCCATGTGAGGCCTGGGGGGAGGAGCGGGAGCCCGGCCTCTAATTCCCCAGAACCAGGGACCTCTCCACCCTCTGCAGCCCATCACCCCACAGCCCAAGGGCCCTGGAGAGTGGACCCCAGAGGATCAGTGAAGAGGACGAAGCTGCCGCTAAGGCCCCCCTTTCCTTCCCCAGCCCATACCAGCCCCTACTTGACACCTCAAAAGCTGGTTTCCCCAGCCCGTAACCGCTTCTCCTGTCCTCAAACCCCCAAGGAGGAGGCTACAGGCCCGAGCCTCCACCCCCAGCCCTGACCTCCAAGCTCAGAGACTATTTGCATGGAGACAAAGAAGCAGGTTTGTACCAAGCCAGGGCCTGTGGCAGATCTGGCTCTCTTGGAAAATCCAGTTTACAAAACAAATAATCGAGGGCATAAATATCTGCAACCACAGCAGGCTCACCACACCCACCCAGAAGCTTCAGGAAAGAATTCCTGCCGTTGGCTATTGTGCAAAAGCGGGAGTGCACCTCTACCTTGCCTCAGTCCTGAAGGTGTGATACAAACCCAGGTGTCAGTCCAGCTCCCAGTCTTCCTCCCCCAGGGTGTGTGTCTGGTGCATATCAGGCACCTGTGTTAACTGCATGCGTGGAGCCCAGCTCGCCAGGCAGGCCTGCTGTAAGCTCTAGCCTGTGTTCTCTACCCTGTCTCACCCCCAAACAAGGCCAACACAGAAAGAGAAACAGAAGAGGCCTTTTTGGTCTGACACCGTGGCTCCCAGCACTTTGGGAGGCCAAGGCATGGTCTCCCAAAGGAAGACTGCTTGACCCTAGAAGTAGAGACCAGCCCGGGTAACATAGCAAAACCTTGTCTCTACCAAAAAAACAAACAAACAAAAAACAGCCAGGCATTGTGGTCCCATCTACTTGGGAGGCTGAGGTGGAAGGATCGCCTGAGCCCAAGAAGTTGAGGATGCTGTGAGCTGTGATCATTGTGATCATGCTACTGGGCGACAGAGTGAGACCTCAACTCAAAAAAAAGAAAAAAGAGGCCTTTTCACTGCTCACAGTCACTTTCCAGAACTGCAGTCGCACTCTTGAGAAGCTGCAGGGAAAGACAGCTTGCTCCTCTCTGGACCACCCTCCTGCGAGCGCTCTCACCTCAGAGAGAGCCCAAGATGGGCAGAGAACACAGAGGTCTCCCTGCATACTTGACTTCTACACGCACTCACTGGGTGGGCCCAACTCGCCAGCAATGCGAGTCCTGCACTGAGGGGCTGGTGGTCCGCAAAGCAAGGCAGGAACAGGAAGGGGGAGCCATACCCTGAGAACCCCAGGACTCAGGAACCTGAATGTCACTCAAGGACAGCACCAGAGGCAGGAAGAAAATAGGAGGAAGTGAGGGTGCACACTTGGCCTAGTGCCTGGCACACAGCAGGTGCTCAATAAATACTCTTTGGTCTTTAGTCCAGGGTTCAGCACCCTGGGTAGGAACTGCTAGTCTCAGGTGATCCCTCCGCCTCAACCTCCCAAGTAGCTGCAACTAAAGATGTGCGCCACCACGCCCAGCTAATTTTTTTATTTATTGTAGAGATGCGGTGTCATCACATTGCCCAGGTTGGTCTCGAGCTTTTAGGTTCAGGCAATCCTCTAGCCTCTGCCTTCCAAAGTGTTGGGATTATAGGTGTGAGTCAGTGTGCCCAGGCCTGGGTAGGGATTTTTAGCCCTGGGGAGACCAAGGCTCAGCAGGTACAGAGGACACTCCTTGCGTGTGGGGCCCACATCTGGGTCTTCCTGGGAGTCCCCACATTTGGCTTGCTGGCCCGGACTGCAGGCAGGAGGGGGGAGCGTGATGGGGTCCATCTTCTCCTCCTCCAAGGTCCTCCCCAGGAAACACCCTAGCTGGGCCAAAGGTCAGTGGGGCATGGCAGAGACTGTGGCTATCAAGGGGTGAAAGGAAACAGAGGGGCCAACATGCTTCTTTCAGCTTGAGGTCAGAAGGAAAACAGGGGACCCTCGGCTTAGGCATAGGGCGGGGAACTATATCTTCAGCCTCTCTGGGACCTCCAAGGCCCTGCAGGAGCCTCCACCCCTTTGGCTGCAGCCTCCCCAGAAAGCAGTGAGAAAAGTAAGCAGCAATGACGGCACTAGGCTGAGAAAACACAGAGAAAGTGAGGGCAGACCTCTGATTTTCCTTCAACTCCCAATGCTTACCGAATCCTAGGCTACCACGTCTCAGGAGGCCATGTGGAGTCCCTGCCACCCATGGGACTCAGGCCTCAGCCGGACTCCTGCCTGGAGGGGCGGAGGCTCAGATTCTAGCCTAAAGCGCTCCAGCAGCTGAGGGGTTAACTACCCTGGCTTCTGTGAACCCCACCCCACTCCCCAATGGAGGGAGGAAGTGGCAGAGAATCAGGGTTTGTGTGAGCCCTTAAGAATTCGAGGAATGTCCCATTTCCCTGGGGGGAGGTGGGAGGGGCTGGTGGGGGAAGACGAATGGTGGGGGTTCCTAGAAGAGTCTGGGACGGGGCTGCGACCCTTCCCCTAGCTTAGGCACCCAGTGCCCGGGTTCTTCCAGAAGGGACAACCTTCACGTTGCTTCTTGGGCTTGAGATTTGAGCAAGAAGGCATCTTCCCAGCACCTGGCACAGGTTAGCAGGCAGGCAGCACAAGGCTGCAGAGTGATCAAACTCCCGGGGGCAGCCATCCAAACTGGAGGGTGGGAGAGGATGAGGGAGAGACAGCCATTCTAAGGGGGGGTAACTCCCTAACCCTGTTCAGGCAAGTCCTGAATTTCCCTTCCTGGGTGAACATCGGCTGCAAAGAGCCTTCTGACTGAGAATTAAAAAACAAAAACTGGACTCAAGTCGGATCCTAAATTTATGTGAACACTGTGACATGGCTGCTTATTGCAAGCGACTTGTCCTTCCCAAGCCTCTACCCGAAAGGGGGGCTGTGAGGTCCCAACACTTACTACTCACAGGTCACCGTGAAGATGGAAGGTGGCTGCCCTCTCTGGGACTGCATGGGACTGCAGGGAGGGCCCTGGCTTCACACCTTCTCCCCGCCCCTACCTCAGCAGCCCAGGGGCTTTGGGTCCCAAAGCAGAAGGAACAGAGCCGAGGAGACTACACTCAGTCTCCACTGCTCCCTCACCAGGCAGGGAAGAGATCTGCCTGGGTCAGGCCACATCCCATGTGCTGCTCCCCACACCAAATCCCACTTCTCAAGAAATGAACACCAGAAGGGCTGGAGTCCAGGTTCCAGAAAGTTTCCTTGAAGGGAACACAGAAGGAAGGAGCCCCCAAAGCCTAGGAAGAGCCTGGGCAAGAGATGATAACTGTCAAGCGCTGTGGCTCATGCCTGTAATCCAAGCACTTTGGGAGCTACTTCTAGAAGTAGAAGCAGCTAGGTGCAGTGGCTCACACTTGTAGTCCCAGCACTGTGGGAGGCAGAGGCAAGAGGACTGCCTGAGCTCAGGGGTTTGAGACCAGCCTGAGCAGCATAGCAAGACTTCATCTCTACAATAAATCAAAACATTAGCCAGGTATGGTGGCACATACCTGTGATTCCAGCTACTTGGAAGGCTGAGGGGGAAGGATTACCAGAGCCCAACAGAACAAGATTGTGGTGGCCACGAGCAGTGTGCCACTGCACTCCAGCCTGGGTGACAGTAAGACTCCGACTCAAAAAACAAAAGAAAAAAATAGCCGGGCTCAGTGGCTTACCCTGCAATCCCACGCTTTGGGAGGCTGAGGTGAGCGGATTGCCTGAGCCCGCGGGTTCGAGACCCGCCTGGG
>NW_007253210.1:670192-673721 GCF_000164805.1 Carlito syrichta
AAAAAAAAAAAAAAAATCTAGATGTAGTCCTAGCTACTCAAGAAGCTGAGGAGGAAGGATTGCCTGAATTGAGAAAGTCAAGGGTGCAGTGAGCCATGATTGTGCCACTGCACTCCAGCCTGGGCGACAGTGAGACCCTGACGCAAAAAAAAAAAAAAAAAAAGATCACACTGAAAGCTCCCTCTCTCGCAGCAAGATGCAGTGGAAAGAACAGGCTGGAACCATTTACTGCCCAAAGACCAGGTCTGAGCGAGCCTCTTACCAGCCATCCCATCTTGAAAATACGCCTTCTCTTCCCCAAGCCTCCTTTCCTCATCTGCCAAGGGGGGTCCCAAACAGCCCTGGTTTCATCCAGCGGTTATAAGGACACATTGTGAGGATCAAGCAGGGGGGAGGGAGGGAGGGAGGGAAGGACTGGCTGGGGGGAGCCCGAGCACCCCACCCTGCCCTGCCCACACTCACGCGTTGCAGTAGGGCTTCTTCTCGTAACCTTTGTAGTTCTTCATGTTCAGCGTCATCTTGCAGGTCTCGCAGTGGAAGCATGCTTTATGCCAGAACTGGGGAGAGATAGAGGGGGACACCCATCAGACACCAGGACTTCAGGGGCTCAGGCCTAGAGAGGGACTGTCCTAGGCCCACGGCTGTGGGTGGGGGTATGGAGTCAACCCAGGTGAGCCAGGGCATCTCAGGTCAGGACTCTGGCAGTGATTGATCACGATCCTCCCCTTCCCTCTCTTCCACCAACTCCCAAGCAGCCCTTTTAGCTGTCAGAAGGAGCAGAAGGATGATGGGAAGAGCCCAGTTAAGGAGGTGGCGCTGCAGTGGCGCCCAGGTCAGCCCCAGCTCCCAGACGGCTCCGGGAGTGGTTCATTGCTCATGCAAAGCTGTGGCGGGTTGCTAAGAAGCTGAATATGAAGGAGCAGCTAGCTCCTCTCGCCGCCACGAAGGCCCAGCCCCCACGCACATAGGCCCAGATCCAGGGCCTCTGCTCCTGCGCCAGGACCTCCCAAGACACACACACAGGCCACCTGGGAACCCCGGGTGATACCTCCCACCTCCCATGGAACCCTCGGCCAGAGGAGTGGGGTGCGTGGGTGGGGTGAGTGGCCTCTGCCACCACACCCATACCCTTCCCACCCTCCCCTCCTCTTTCTCCCACCCCAGCAGGAGGGCGCCCAGCCACGGGTCTCCATGGAAGAGCTCTGCCTCAAAGCCTTGGAGGTGACCTCCAAAGTGGACATCAGAGCTCTGCCCAACACGCCGGATGACCATGGGATCTGGCGTCCGTGTCTGCGGGATGGATATAGCAACACCTGGCTCTCCGGGACTGCTAAAGATTCTTGACCTTCATCTGCAAGACCCTCGGCACACGGGGCCACCTGTGAGCCCTCCAGCGCTGGGTGCTGGGCACGCCAGGCATGACCCTCGGCAGAGGGGCTCGGTGCCCACACGCAAGGCTGTGCGTGTTGGAGTGCAGATGGGGCTTTGTGGTAACCCGCCACAGTTCCTATGTGCGTGAGAATGAGAGACTCCAGCCAGGCCCAGGAACCAGCATCCATCCAGGGTGGCCGAGGGGGGGACAGAGCAGAAGGTGCTGAGGGAAGGAGAAACGAGGACACAGGAGCGGCCCCACCCCTGAGAAGGCTCGATGTGCATGCCAACCCACGCACATGTGACCTAAATCCACCCCCAGCAGCCCAGGATGAATGAGCCCCGGGATCAGCACGAGTGGACCCCAGAATCCAGGCTGCCCCAGTGACCTGGCTGGCCTGTCCCTGCCCCATTTCCCGGCAGTCAAGGGAGACGCTCCCGACCTCCAGGGGAGGCTGGGTGGAGCCCAGGGAACCCAGCCACAGGACTGGTTCTTGGCCATCTGTGTGAAGGAAGTCCCCCGAGGTGGTGTTTTTCCAAATGCGGTTCCCAAACCTAGAGGTGCTGCGAGTCTGCAGGGGGGGGCAGGGAACACAGCAGAAAGAGCGGAGAATCCACGATTTAACCTGCCCCCCTATGGCCCACTTCAACCAGAGACCCCCCAGGGTAATATCAGGGGGACATCGCTTCTAATAGGGTCTTCCCCTTTCAAAGAGACACAGAGGAAAAACCTAACGGTGGAGTATTGAAGTGAGGGGAGATCCGCTCTTTGGGAAGAAGGCCAGCTGGAAGTCTGGAAGCAGAGGGGCAGTGGGTCTAAGCTTGGCTCCCTCCCAGCCCGGGCCCATCCCAGACCCTCCAGCAACTTCCAGACTCCTCCTGGTGCATACCCCCATCCCAGACAACCCCCCAGAACACTAGAGCAGGGTGGTCCCTGCCTATTCCCCCCCCCCGGAGGCGCTGGCAGAGTGCCCCAGCCTTGTCACCGGCTTACCCTTGTCTGCCGGCTTACCCTTGTCTGCCTGCTTACCCGCACACGCCCCCACCAGGGCCCTGGCCTCCCCCACCCCCTCAGGGGCTTGCCAGGAAAAACATTCTCCGGAATCCAGACCATGACCCAGTTTCACACACACATACGCAGGGACACACACTGTCCTAGGGTGGGCTGCCTCCTGATTGACGTGGGGGAGCAAAAGGGAGAGAGCCAGACACCCCTACTCCAGCAAATGGGTAGGCTCCCACCCTAGGGCCAAGGCCCTTGGGGAAGGGGGCAGAGTGTGGCCAGGCTGGGACACAGGGCCACACCTATCAGGGGCTCACAAGACCCCCTGACGGCCTCTTGGAGGAGGGGAAGGCCCTCTAAAAGGGGAAGGTACAAGGGTACCTGCATAATCAACGTTTGCATACCTAACCTTGAATTGTACCTCACATCTTTATAATAAAAAATAAATGAGTAATAAAAAATAATAATTACAAAAACAAAAGGGGACGGTGCCCACTTCCATCACTGGCTCCTGCCCCCCTCACCCCAGAGACCCATGCTCTCAGCCAGACACATTAGAGGCTGGGATGGGGGAGGTTGGTCACCCACAGGGGCTTGGGGCAGATGAGGGAAAACAGCCTCTGAGCTCAGTCTCTGCATCCGTAGAATGGAGATGAAATCTCAGATTGGCAGGGGTGCCGGGAAGGGGCAAGAGATGCGTGGGCTCCACGTCTAATGTCAGTCACTCTAGCTTTGTGCCACCCACCCCCTCTCTGGAAGAGGGCTCCAGGGTTCAAGAACACCCAGCAGCTCCTGCCTGCCACTGTGTGCTTTTCAGAGTAGGAATGTTGAGGGAATGTTGGAATGTTGGAGGGGAGGCAGTCCCTCCACTGCCCCTGTGCACCAGGCCTGGGTGGGGTGGCAGGACCCCAAGCTGAAAGGAACCCCGTCGTGTTCCAGAGGGGTCTGGTAGAGGCCACTGTCCAAGAAGCAAGTCGAAACAATCCCACAGGGACTCTATGTCTGCCTCCTTGCCCCGTCCCAAGAGACCATCCCAGAGGGGTCAGGTAAGATTATTTCAGAGCCGGGCTCGGTGGCTCAGCCTGTAATCCTGCACCTTGGGAGGCTGAAGTGAGTGGATTGCCTGAGCCGGTGGGTTCGAGACCCGCCTGGGCA
>NW_007253210.1:673887-676699 GCF_000164805.1 Carlito syrichta
AAAAAAAAAAAAAAAAAAAATATTATTTCAGAAAGGCATTCCCTGGGACTTGGGACTCAGGGGAGCAGAGTACACCTGGAGGCGTTTAACTCCAACCCTTCTGCCAGCAGAAGTCCATGGTTTCCCCATTCACGGAGACCAGACAGCGCCAGCCCAAACCTCCACTGCCTCTTCAAAGCCTCTGAGCCCTGCGAGGCTCCAGAGGGTCACTCCTGACTCTCCCTGCCCTGCCTGAAACCCACTCTACAGAAAGGCAAACAGAGACTGGTAGAGGCAGAAGCCCTGCAAGGATCCCCCTCACAGGAGCTATACCTGGCCCAGCGCTGTCCCTCCGAGGCTGGGGGAGGAGGGAAGAAATGTGGCAAACTTCAGGTCACTGTGCCTGCAGCCTGGCACCTTGCCCCCTGCACCCAGGCTGCCTGGGATGGCCGTGACTCAGGGGGGTGGAGTATGAGACCTCCCCCTCCCTTCCGGTTGCCCATGGTTTCTCCCTTCTCCCAGGGCAGCACCAGCCCCACCCTGACTGGGTCACCAGCCTAGCCCAGTTGGCCACCTGGGCTGCTGGCTTAAAGGCACAGATCTTGGCCCCACCTCCACAAGTCCCCAGGGGGGCACTATTCTTCCTAATGTCCCAGCTCCCCCTGTCTCCAAGACCCCGGGCCCAGAGCATTCATTCCCCCAGACAGGGTCAGGAAGGGGTGGCACCCACTTTGGGCACTAAATGAGATAGTGGAACTAAAAGTACTTTTTGCAAACACGCGGGCAGAAGACCTGGGCGGAAAGAACCGTGATGTGAATTTTAACTCTGGCTGAGAGGGCGATGAGTCACAGCAGCTAGCTGAACTGAGCCTCTGTTTGTGGGGTTCACGGTCTTACCAGGGCAACCACACCCGCCTTGGAAGCCTGCTGTGGAGACGGAGCCCAGCACGCTGCACTAAGTAACAGCTTTATGAATGGATGGATGCTCACGAGATGATGGTGAGGTGCTCTGAGCTTCAGCAAGGAAACCGAGGCACCACAGCTGCAAGGATTTCACCCCGTCGAGGTGGGCAGGAGTGATCCCAACGGGGGATTCCTGGGGACCCGGCAGCAGCCCGATCCTCTAGTCTTCCACTTGCTTTCAGAAGCCCTGGGGGAGATTCTTGACAACACAGGTCTCCAGATTACAAGGCACCTGCACCAAGTAGGTGCTCAATAAATATTTGTTGAATGAATGAGCGAATGAGGTCACCCTGTCTCTCCCCCAGCTCTAATCCCAGAAGTCCTCTGGGGAAGCAAATCTCGACCTCCTTCCTCAAACACTGTCATCAGCAATACATATTTATCCAGCCTGCAGAGCACACTGGGTACTGCGGGCTGGAGGCAGGGTGGCCTTCAGAAGTGACAAGGCCTTTACCCCCCTATGCCTTTGGTAGATAAGGCTCAGGAGAAGAAAGGGCAGACACCAAGGACAACGCTTGTGCTCTGGGCCACGTTATGGGCTAAACGCCATAAGGGGCTGTAGTGAGTCTAATTTGACTTTCCCTGTAATGGGGAAGCTGGTCAGCAGCCACACCCATGGGACTGAATGTTCCCCCCTCCCACCGTCAGCCTAGCATCCTCCAGGACCACTCCTCGTTCCCTAATCCCCATTCCCCATTCCAGGTGCTGGTCCTTATGGCCTGGGGCAGTTGGGGAGGAACAGGTCTTAGATTGTTCAGGCCTGTGGCTCAGTGCAGGGGGCCAGGTTTCTCCAGGGCCACTTCTGGTAGGAAAGAATTCTAAGCAGAGGGAGGGATCGCCAGCTCCCACTTCCCGGGGCCACCCCCACTCAGTTCTCTTCCAGCCAGGGCAAGAGAACAAGGGGAGGGCAACTTGCAAGAGCCCTGCTCTCCTCCCTGCAGACACCCAACCTTGAACGTTTTTACGAGGGGAGTGGGTGGCAGGCTGAACAGAGGTATCCCCAAAGGTAGGGAGGGCACAGCCTAAATCACATCCTCTTTGGTACTTAGGCAGGCACTTGAGTGCCCCATCCGACCTGCAAGGAAATGACATCACTGTACCCATCTGACAGATGGTGAATACTTAGGTCCGGTGCCACCCGTAAACCTGATAGAACAGACCCAGAACGAGGACCAGGTCTCCCAGCCCCCAGGCGGGAGATTCGTTCATGGTATATTGCTTCTGCCTTCCATGGGTGAAGGACCCGCTGCCTCTGTCCAGTCCATGACTGTGGAGAAAACGAGGAGCCCAGGGAACCCATGATGCAGAAGCCACCACCAGGGAGAAGTAGAAGCTCATTGTGCAAGGACACAGAAGTCCAGGGGGGACTAGTGACTCTAAGCTCAAGTCCCACCCTCCAGAAGCCGGCAGGGTCGCCCGGCAGATCACCTTCCCTTGTGCCCACAAGATGTCTCTCCTTTCCTCCTGCCCAGACAAGCCCAAGAGGGGTGGTGGACACAGCAGCAGCCCCATATGCCCCCAAGAGCAAATTCAAACGTGCTTCAGAATCTCAAAACCCACCTCTTCACCCTGACTCAGAGGCTAAAGGTCACTGAGGAAATGAAAACCCCAAGGGGAAGGGGAGACACAACGCATCCAATGAACTCTCCTTTCCCAAACAAAGCCGGCTTCAGGTCAGCAGTGAATTGGCCCCCGGCCTCTGCACCCCTCTTCCATCCTGTGCCCCTGCCCCTGCACCCCCTCCTCCATCCAGTCCCCCCTACTCCTGCCAGTTCAGACGCAAAGGAGGAAACATTTGGACTTGGGGCCAGCTTTGGGCGGTGGGTGAAAGGCATCACGAAGGAACAAAATCGCAGAGGCCTCCCCTCCA
>NW_007253210.1:677051-677508 GCF_000164805.1 Carlito syrichta
CCTTCCCCTTTCCTCAGCTTCCCCCGAACTCGGCCAACCCCACCCTCCATTGGCGAAACCAGCTTTGAAAAGTTAGCTCTTTGTTCTACAAGCCGGTCTCCGGGCTCTGAGAGCAATTTCAGGAGATGCCGGAGACGCACCCCCCGCCCACCCGGCTCCGGCCCCCGACCCTGCCCGGCTCCGGCCGCCGGCCCAGGACTAGGGGTTGGCTTTTCATGTGAGGTGGGGGTTGGGAAGCCACGCAAGAGGTCTGCGAGTGCTTTAAGCCACTGCACCACCAAGGGGGCTGCAGGTCGTTCAAAAAAGGGGGGCTCGAGGTAGAGCTCGGCTCCTTACCCGACGCCCCCTCCACCTCTGCAACACTCGCGGACTGGCAGCCCCCGCCCCCAGCCTCCAGGCCGAGAAGCGAGGCCATCCACGGCCAGGGCGCACGGTTTCGCGGGGCCCCCAGCCTCCG
>NW_007253210.1:677997-688514 GCF_000164805.1 Carlito syrichta
GTATTTCCCACCCCCAGCGTAGCGGCTGCCACAATTTCTTAGCACCCAAGAACCGCCTCCCGGCGCACGCTGGCGCGGGGGTATAGCTCAGTGGCAGAGCATTTGACTGCAGATCAAGAGGTCCCTGGTTCAAATCCGGGTGCCCCCTTCTGTAACCAGTAGTGCATTTTTCGCTTCCTACTCATATTTTAACATTGGATCCTAGACTAAAAGAAAACAAACATGAAAAAGAACTCCCTTCTGTTCAACCTTAGCGGAAAGCTTTCGGTTTTGCTTTGGGCCCAGCGGAGGAGACGGTATACCCAAGCACCACCAGGACCGAAGCGGCAGGGCCTTCAGCCTCAGATGTGCCAGCCAGCTGTGACTCCCCCAAGTTGGCATTCTGTTTGCTTTTTCTCTTTTCTTTTTTTTTTTTTTTTTTTTTTGAGTTGGAGTCTCACTCTGTCGCCCAGGGACGGCCACCGCAGCCTCGCGCTGCTGGACTCTAGCGATCCTTCCGCTTCAGCCTTCCAAGCAGCTGGAACTTCAGGCGTGGGCTACCATGCCCAGCTTATTTTTTTATTTCTTGTAGAGACGAGGGCTCACCAAGATGCCCAGAATGGTCTCGAACCCCTGAGGTTAAGCAATCCTCTCGCCACGGCCTCCAAAGTGCTGGAATTACAGTCTTGAGCCACCGTGCCCGGCCTGGCATTCTGTTTCCAATGGGGGTAGAGGGTCCAAAAAGGGAAACCCACAGACACAGCCCTTGTGCAGCTTCAGCTTTCTGCATCCCCAGTGGCATGGACATGCTGTATTCACCCTGCCTGGTGCTGACACAGCCAGCGACAGCACTTCGAGAACGTTCAAATGGCCTGTGCACACCCATCGGCTCATTGTCATGTACAAAAATAAAGTGATATCCCGATGCAGACTGTTATACTCTAATGCGGTGTTTCTGACTTGAGCATGCATCAGAATGACTTGTTACAACACCCTTTGTTTCTGATTCTAGAGTCCTGGAGTGGGCCCCAAGGGCTTGTATTCCCGACAAGCTCTCAGTTGCTGCTGGTGCTGCCGGTCTGAGGACCACACTTTGAGGATCACTGAAGTCATAATAAAAGGCCATCGAGTTTCGAAACCTGAAGATGAGGACAGATATCCGCTGGCAGCGTGGATGTGCAGTGTCCCAGTGGGGCCAGAGGAAAACATTCCATGTGAAAAGAAAAGGAAGGGCGTCCCCATCGGCTAGGTTTTGCCCAAAAAAAGGAAAAAGAACGACGAAGATAGAAAGTGACATGCCGCTTGAGTCAAGGGGCAGCTGCAGTATTTAAAACTCGGAATCTGGTTGTGTCATCCCTTGGAACCCCCAGGGAATACTCGAGTGCATTTTCTTTTTTTTTTTTTCTTTTTTTCTCCCGGGTCCCACATAACTGTGAGTGGCACCTCCAGACTGGACAGAGAGAGATCCGTCCAGTGCAAAGTCCAGAAACAACCAATTTTCCTTCTCTTGGTCTAACGAACTTACAACCTCCAGGTTATCAGGCCAAAGCCCTGCCCTTGAACTAAGGCAAAGGAGAGTGGAGGAAATTGTCGATTTTTGCCGTCTACCTTAGATCTATCCTGTTATAAACCTTCTGAATTTGGAGTCTTCCTCCTAGTATTCCAGGTCAGGATAGGAACTCTTGCCTGGTCCGACCTGCCATGTTTTGCCCTTTCCCTCCCTACCCCTTCTCCCCTTCCCTCCCTCCCCTTCTCCCCCTCTCCCCCTCTCCCCCCTCCAAACTGTAATTAACATGTAACCAATGGAGCTCAGAGATGGGAATCGCCTTTGTGCTAGCAGTGCAGAACATATGTGGCTTTTCGCCGTTGGGGTGTGTGGCTCAGACCAATTTTTTTCTTTTAAGTTGGAGTCTCACTCTGTCGCCCAGGCTGGAGCACAATGGCATCCTCACAGCCACAGCAGCCTCAACTCGCCGGGCTCAGGTGATCTTTTTGCCTCAGCCTTCCCAGCAGCCGGAATTAGAAGTGCGCTACCACACCTGGCTACTTTTTGATTTATTGTGTAGATGAGGTCTCGCCAAGTTACCCAGGCTGGTCTCGAACCAGCGGGCTAAGGCAATCCAGGCGCCTGGACTATCAAAATGCTGGGATTACAGGTTGAGCTACCAAGTCAGACCCAGACCCATTTTAAAGCAACCTCTGGGTTGAGTCTGTTCGAAGCGGAAAATCAGATGCGTGGAAGAGACAAAGGGTATCTCCAATGAGCTTCGGATTCTGGGGTGAAAAATGCTAGAGAGAGCAAGGGGGCACCCGGATTTGAACCGGGGACCTCTTGATCTGCAGTCAAATGCTCTACCACTGAGCTATACCCCCTCTGCTGGTAGCAATCTTGTAAATTGTTTTTATATCAGCCTCAAAATTTTCATGACAATTGCTAGTGTCTTCTTTGCTAGATGATGCTGAATTTACCAGTGAGGAGGGACCGATTAAAAGACCAATCAAAACACAGCAGCAGGTTGAAAGCTTGTGAATTCAAGTACCAACCTCCTTTTCTGTTTTTTGTTTTTTTGAATTGGAGTCTCATTTTGTCACCCAGGCTAGAGAGCAGTGACACGTTCCGGCCACTGCAGCCACAACCTGCTGGGCTCAGGCTATCCTTCTGCCTCAGCCTTCCAAGTAGCTGAAACTACAGGCACGCGCCACCATACCTGGCTAATTTTTTGATTTATTGTAGAGACGAGGTCTCGCCAATTACCCAGACTGGTCTCAAACCCCTGAACTCAGGCAGTCCTCTCACCTCAGCCTCCCAAAGTGCTGGGATTATAGGCATAAACCACCGCACCTGGTTACTTTGTTTGTTTGTTTTTTAGTAGCAATCTCACTCTGTCATCCAGGCTGGCGTGCAGCAACAAGCTCATGGCCACTGCAACCTCAGCCTCCTGGACTCAGGTGATCCTTCAGCCTCAGCCTTCCAAGTAGTTAGAACCACAGGAACGCATCACCACGCCTGGCTAATTTTTTTATTTTTATTTTTAGTTGGAGTCTCACTCTGTCACCCAGACTGGAGTGCAGTGGTCGCTTAATTTTTGATTTATTGTAGAGATGTGGTCTTGCCAATTTGCCCAGGCTAGTCTTGAACCCCTGGGCTCAGGCAATCCTTTAGCCTCCACCTCCCAAAGTGCTGGAATTACAGGCGTGAGCCACCAATCTGCCTTTTCTAGGCCCAATTCTTTATCCACAAACCCACTCATCTCTCTCTCCCCTAACAATTCAGAGAACAACCTCTTGCAAAACTGGATAGGAAAACTTTCCCCCTGGTCTCTCCAAAAAGAATACAAACATCAGCTAAAAAGACACCTTCACTGAGAGGCCTTTCTGGCTCTACATTCCAGCGATCCCTCTCATTTTTTGCAGGATACATCCGTCTCTGTACAGGATATATGGTACTTTCAATAGGAAAACATAAAGGTTCTCATGCAGCCGGGTTCGATGGCTCAGCCTGTAATCCCGTGCTTTGGGAGGCTGAGGTGAGTGGATTTCCTGAACCCGCGGGTTCGAGACCCACCTGGGCAACTTGGCAAGCCCTCATCTCTACAATAAATCAAAAAATTAGCTGGGCGTGGTAGCGTGCGCCTGTAGTTCCAGCTACTTGGAAGGCGGAGGCGGAAGGATCACCAGAGCCCAGCAGGTCGAGGCTACAGTGGCCGGGAGCGACCACTGCACTCCAGTTAGGGCAACAGAGTGAGACTCCAACTCAAAAAAAAAAGGTACTCACGCTTACTGAGTTTACAATCTACTGGGAACAGACTAGAAACAAATGCACAAATGAGTAAACAAGGAAATACCCAGTAGTGATAAGGAAAATCGTTAAAAACAAAAACCAAGGCTGGCACAGTGGCACACGCCTGTAATCCCAGCACTCTGGGTGGCTGACGACTTCCTGAGCCCAGAAGGTCCAGGCTGTGATGAGCCATGATCATGCCACTGCCCTCCAGTCTGGGTGACAGAGCGAGACCCTGGCACAGTGGCTCATGCCTGTAAGTTCAGCGCTTTGGGAGACCCAGGTGAGAGGATTGCCTGAGCCCACGGGTTCAAGACCAGCCTGGGCACCCTGTTGAGACCTCATCTTTACAATAAATCAAAATATTGGGCAGGCATGGTGGTGCATGGCTGTAGTTCCAGCTACTTGGAAGGCTGAGGCTGAAGGATCACCTGAACCCAGCAGGTCAAGGCTGCAGTGGCTGTGAGCATGCTACTGCACTCCAGTCTGGTTGACAGAGTGAGATCCAACTCAAAAAAAAAACAACAACAAAAAGATGTGTTACAGAAGTACTGGGGACTATTCCAGGTCAGATAGTCATGGAAGGCTTTTTCTGAGCAGATGATTTTGCAGTTACTGCCTGAACGATCTGAAGGAGGCAACCATTTCGCCATCTGTGGAGGAAGGACATTCCAGGGGGAGAAAATGGCCACTGCGAAGATCCTAAGACCAGAGTAGCTGGAGGAAGGTGGGCCAGGCTGTGGGTGGCCTTTTAGGCCATGGTAGGGAATTAGGAATTTTTTTTTTTTTTTTTTTTTGAGTTGGAGTCTCACTCTGTCACCCAGGTTGGAGGGCAGTGGCCATTCCTGGCCACCGCAGCCTCGACCTGCTGGGCTCCGCCAATCCTTCCACCTCAGCCTTCCAAGTAGCCGGAAATACAGGCATGTGCTACCACGCCCGGCTGATTTTTTGATTTATTGTAGAGATGAGGTCTTGCTGCCCAGGCGGGTCGCGAACCCGTGGGCTCAGGCAATTCACTCACCTCAGCCTCTCAAAGGTGCAGGATTACAGGCTGAGCCACCGAGCCTGGCTGGGAATTAGGATTTTATACCAAATGGATGAAAAGCCATTAGGAAGCTTTGGCTAGGGAAATTTGAAATAATCACCCAAACTGCTGGGGAGTTTATAAGGAGTCAAGGGTGGAGTGGACCCAGAGTATACATGCAATGAAATAACATTCAGCCTAAAAAAAAAATAAAGAAAGAAATCCTGCAATATGCAACCACATGGATGAACCTTGAAGACATCATGCTAGGTGGTGAGATAAGCCAGTGTGTGATTCTACTTACATGAGATAACTAAAATAGTCAAACTCCCAGAAGTAAAGAGTAGGATGATGGTTACCAGGGACTGGGGAAGGCGCTGATCCACTAATCTAAAATTTTTTATACAAATTAATAAATTCCAAAGCCCTGCTGTACAACATTGTGTCTCTAGTTAACAATACTGTATTGTATACTTCAAAATCTGTTACGAGGGAAGATCTCATATTAAGTGTTTCTACCGCATTAACAATGAAAAAAAGACTGGACACAGTGGCTCACTATGCAACATAGTGAGACAAGCACCTTGGGAGGCTGAGATGGGAGGATCCCCTGAGCCAGGAGGTACAGGCTATAGTGAGCTGTGATCTTGAAACTGCAGTCTTAGCTGGGCTTGGTAGCGCGCGCCTGTAGTTCTGGCTACTTGGAAGGCTGAGGCGAAAGTATCGTTGGAGACCAGCAGGTCAAGGTTGCGGTGGCAAGGAGCGTGCCACTGCCCTCCAGTCTGGGCGACAGAGTGAGACTCCAACTCAAAAAAAAAAAAGAAACTGCACTCCAGTCTGGGCGATAGAGTGAGCTCTCAACAGAAAAATAAAATTAAATTAAAATTAAAAGGACAAACCGGGCTCGGTGGCTCAGCCTGTAATCCTGCGCCTTTGGGAGGCTGAGGTGAGTGGATTGCCTGAGTCCGCGGGTTCGAGACCCGCCTGGGCAGCAGGACCTCATCTCTACTTTAAATAAATAAAAAAAAAAAATCAGCTGGGCGTGGTAGCGCATGCCTGTAATTCCGGTTACTCGGAAGGCTGAGGCGGAAGGATCGCCAGAGCCCAGCAGGTCAAGGCTGCGGTGGCCGGGAGCGGCCATTGCACTCCAGTCTGCACGACAGAGTGAGACTCCAACTCAAAAAAAAAAAAAGAAACTGCACTCCAGTCTGGGCGATAGAGTGAGCTCTCAACAGAAAAATAAAATTAAATTAAAATTAAAAGGACAAACCGGGCTCGGTGGCTCAGCCTGTAATCCTGCGCCTTTGGGAGGCTGAGGTGAGTGGATTGCCTGAGTCCGCGGGTTCGAGACCCGCCTGGGCAGCAAGACCTCATCTCTACTTTAAATAAAAAAAAAAAAAAAAATCAGCTGGGCGTGGTAGCGCATGCCTGTAATTCCGGTTACTCGGAAGGCTGAGGCGGAAGGATCGCCAGAGCCCAGCAGGTCAAGGCTGCGGTGGCCGGGAGCGGCCATTGCACTCCAGTCTGCACGACAGAGTGAGACTCCAACTCAAAAAAAATAAATAAATAAAAATAAAAAAATTAAAAGGACAGAGACACTAGTTAGGAATCTATTGCAATAATACAGGTTGGAGAACATGGTGATGTCCTAGACTACAGTGTTGTATTAGTTTCCTGTAGTTGCTGTAACAAATTACCACAATTTATTTGCTTAAAACAACATAAATGCATTATCTCACAGTTCTGGAGGTTAGCATTCCAAAATAGATTTCACTGGGCTAAAATCAAGATGTTACCATGCCTGCATTCCCTTGGTAGGCTTTAGGTGAGAACTTGTTGCCTTGACATTTCTAGCCTCTAGAGGTCACTGCATTCCTAGGCTCACAGCCTATCCTCAGTTTTTGAGCCAGCACCTAGCATCCTCTCCCTCAGACTTCTATTCTTCCATGTCTCTCCCATGTCTCTTCCTTGTATAAGGAACTGTGAGATTACACTGAGTTCACCCGGCTAATCCAGGTAGGTCTTGAACCCGTGGGCTCAGGCAATCCACTCGCTTAGGCCTCCCAAAGTGCTGGAATTACAGGCTGAGCCACCAAGCCTGGCTTGTTTTATTTTTTAAATCTCAGGGCTGGGCATGGTGGTTCAAGCCTGTAATCCCAGCTGAGGTGAGGGGATTGCCTGGACTCACAGGTTCAAGAACAGAGTGAGAATCTAAGTAAAAAAAAAAAAAAAAAAAAAAAAAAAAAAAACTGAGAAAGAAGTAAAAAAAAACCCAAAGAGTTTTCTTTTATTTTCTTTTCTTTTTTTTTTGAGACAAGGTCTCACTATGTTGCATATTGCCTAGGCTAATCTTGAACTCCCGAGCTCAAACAATCCTCCTGTCTTGGCCTCCCAAAGTGCTGGGATTACAAGCAGGAGCCACTACACACAAAGAGGTTTTTTGTTGTTTTTTTTTGAGTTGGTGTCTCACTCTGTCACCCAGGCTGGACTGCAGTGACACCCTCATGGCTACCGCAGCCTCGACCTCCTGGGCTCTGGCGATCCTCCCGCCTCAGCCTTCCAAGTAGCTGGAACTACAGGCACCCGCCATCATGCCTGGCTAATTTTTTTATTTATTGTAGAGATGAGGTCTCGGCCAAGGTGTCCGGGTTGGTCTCGAACTCCTGGGCTCAATCAATCCTCTTACTTTGGCCTCCCAAAGTGCTGGGATTATAGGCATGAATCACTGCACCTGGCCTGAGGAATTAATTTTTTTTAGATGAGAAAGTATAGTTTATTTAAAAACTAAATTAGAAAGAGAGAGAGGAAAAAAAGAGGAAATTCACTTCCCCAAGGTAGGGGAGGGGGCCAAAGCCAGGAAGCATGGCTACAGTCATAATTCAAAGAGCACATGGCCACACCAGAGTCTAGTAAGGCAATGGCCACCTCAGGAATTTTTAGAAGCCAGTTGATTTTCCTTCGGTAGCTTGAAATCGCAGGTAGATGTATTTGCCACCCCCCCTTGGCAAATGCTACAAATCCCTTCTCCCGGAGTTGGTTAGTAACCATTTATAAGCACACTGTTAGGGTACGGATGGACCGGGTGAGGGTGGAGAGGCGCAGGGAGGTGTGCAAGACTGCCGGGGCTGGCAAACCGGAGGTGCTACGCTGGTAACCCAGAGATCCGAGTAAACTGCAAAGAATCGAGACACACAAAAAGGTTAAGAAAGAAAAGCTTATTTAAAAGTAAATTAGAAGCCGGGCTCGGTGGCTCAGCCTGTAATCTCATGCCTTTGGGAGACTGAGGTGAGCGGATTGCCTGGCCCCGCGGGTTCAAGACCCACCTGGCCAACTTGGCGAGACCTCATCTCTACAATAAATCAAAAATCAGCTGGGCGTGGTAGCGCGCACCTGTAATTCTGGCTACTCAGAAGGCTGAGGCGGAAGGATCACCGGAGCCCAGCAGGTCAAGGCTGCGGTGGCCGGGAGCGGCCACTGCACTCCAGTCTGGGCGACGGAGTGAGACTCCAACTCAAAAAAAATAATAATAATAAAATAAATTAGAGAGAGTAAGTGAAGGAAGAGAGAAGATTCACCTCCCCAAGGTGGGGGAGGGGGAACAAAAGCCAGGGACAGCCATGGCTCAAAGAGCACATGACCACATCAGACTCTAGCAAGGCAATGGCCCCTGGTTGCTTGTGGTTGAGTCCTTTTAACCATTCCCCTAGATGGGGGCGGATCATTAAGGTGATTGGGTGGTGGTCTGCTTCATGTCATCACAAAGGGGCAGGCAAGCGCAGGTACTAATGATGTCAGGTGATGGATAGCAGGCAGATGGGTGGGTTAGTCATATGATTGCTGCCATGGTGGGGCTTCTTTGTGTCATGTAGGTTAGCCCTGGGGGGGAGTGATTCTTGCAAGAGACTTGTTAGACATTTGCAATTCACAAATTCCTTGACCAGAGGTGGGGTGGTCATTTGGGTTGTCCTGATCTTCTATCTGAAGGAGATTTGCCTAGGGGGGATGGGATGGGCTGCTGTTTGTCCTGCAGTAGAATGTCTGAATGCTTGCTAATGCTTGCACTGAGGCAAAAAGACTAAGAATAAGCTAAGTTTCTTCTAGGTTTCTATAGGTACCATTCACACACCACCACACCTGATTGTTTTCTCCAAAAACAGAGGCCAGCACTTCGGCTGGAAGAGAGTGGGGGAGATATAACAGCGTGGGAGGTTTGAGATAGGACAAAGCATGTGTGGGAGAGGGTCATTTTGGAGAGTGAGAAAATGAACATATTTGGGCAGTGGTGTGGGGAAACCAGGCAGAGAGCCTGTTGGCATTGATGGAGTAACACAAACGTTCTTCAACGTTGAATGTTCTTCAACAACATTCAGCTGCCTACATGCAGGCTATTGGGTTGTGGTTTGGCAGGTGAGAATGACCTCTGACTTACAGTGAACCAGGCACTGTGCCCAGTGCTTTGGGGAATACAAAAAAGAATGCAACATGATCCCTGCCCTCAAGGAAATTACAGTCTGGATGGAGAAACACAATATTTACTTCAAGAGGAAAAAGATTACTAAGAGCCCACAATCAAGAAAGCAAATGCAGAGAGCTCCAGGGCTCCAGAGACAGGAGGTTAATAAGAAATATGAAGTTGGCACTTCGGGCTCGGTGGCTCAGCCTATAATCCCGCGCCTTTGGGAGGCTGAGGTGAGTGGATTGCCTGAGACCGTGGGTTCGAGACCCGCCTGGGCAGCAAGACCTCATCTCCACAATAAATAAAAAAAATCAGCCAGGCGTGGTAGTGCGTGCCTGTAATTCCGGCTACTTGGAAGGCTGAGGTGGAAGGATCGCCAGAGCCCAGCAGGTCGAGGCTGCGGTGGCCGGGAGCGGCCACTGCACTCCAGTCTGGGTGACAGAGTGAGACTCCAACTCCAAAAAAAAAAAAAAAGAAATATGAAGTTGGCCAGGTGCGATGGCTCAGCCTGTAATCCCAGCACTTTGGGAGGCAGAGGTGAGAGGATTGCCTGAGCCCCGGGGTTAGAGACCAGCCTGGGCAGGCAACCAGGTGAGACGTCATCTCTGCAATAAATCATAAAAACTAGCCAGGCATGGTGGTATGCATCTGTAATTCCAGGTACTGGAAAGGCTGAGGCGGATTGCCGGAGCCCAGCAGGTTGAGACCGCGGTGGCCATGAGTGTGCCACTGTACTCCATCCTGGGTGACAAAGAGTGAGACTCTGACTCAGAAAGAAATATGAAGTCACAAACTTTATCTTCTTTTTTCTTTTTCTTTTTTGAGTCGGAGTCTCTGTCTCCCAAGCTGGAATGGAGTGGCACGCTCACGGCCACTGCAGCCTCACCCTACTGGACTCGGCTGATCCTTCTGCCTTAGCCTTCCATGCAACTGCAACCACAGGTGTCCAACACCATGCCTGGTTAAATTGTTTTTTAATTTATTGAAGAGATAAGTTTTCACCAATTTGACCAGGCTGGTCTTGAACCCTTGGGCTCAGGCAATCCTCTCACCTCTGCCTCCCAAAGTGCTGGGATTATAGGCATGAGCCACCACGCCTGGTTCTACAGACATTCTTAAAAATTGGTAGTGAGGCCGGGCTCGGTGGCTCAGCCTGTAATTCCGCGCCTTTGGGAGGCTGAGGTGAGTGGATTCCCTGAGCCCACGGGTTTGAGACCCACTTGGGCAGCGAGACCTCATCTCTACCATAAATCAAAAAATCAGCTGGGCGTGGTAGC
>NW_007253211.1:0-629 GCF_000164805.1 Carlito syrichta
TGGACTGCGGGAGGCTCATGCCGCAGTCGTTTTGAAGCGTCGGGGCGAGCGGGACATTGTGATTTTCTGCAGAAATTCCTTAGATAATTGCGCAGCTCCCGAATGGCAGCGTTCGCTTATTTCCTTCACACACTCACTCACTCTTTGTGGAGGCTGGGGAGTATTCAGGGGTCTCATGAACCTCGCAGACCATAGAAGAGACGCGAACAAACCGCTGCGGCCAGCTGCTTTATGCCGCGGAGCCGAGGAGGGGGCCCGTCATCCTCTTAGCCAGTGGGCACATGTTTATTCCAGACCCACCAGGGGCACTGCAGGAGCACCCTCTCCCAGGTGTGGGGGCAGAAGAAAATGAGACAGTCAGTTGTTAACACTACCAAAATATCAAGTTCTTCGTTTTACAAGGAAGAAAACTGAAGACCGGGAAATAAGAGCTTTTCCAAGGTCACCTACTGAGACTGAGGACTCTAGAAGCCATGAGTTCTGACTCTCAGTCCAGTGCTATTTCTCGATTTCATCCATACACTTAAAAATGTAACCCACAGCCGGGCTCGGTGGCTCAACCTGTAATCCCGCGCCTTTGGGAGGCTGAGGTGAGTGGATTGCCTGAGCCTGCGGGTTCGAGACCCGCC
>NW_007253211.1:1378-7066 GCF_000164805.1 Carlito syrichta
TGGACTCCGGCAATCCTTCCGCCTCAGCCTTCCAAGGAGCTGGAACTACAGGTGCACGCTACCACGCCCGGCTAATTTTTTTTTTTTGATTTATTGTAGAGATGAGGTTTCGAACCCGTGGGATCAGGCAATCCACTCACCTCAGCCTCCCAAAGTGCTGGGATTACAGGCTGAGCCACCGAGCCCAGCTAACTTTTTTTTTTTAATTGGAGCCTCACTCTGTCACCCAAACTAGAGTGCAGTGGCATGCTCCCGACCACTGCAGCCTCGCCCTCCTGGGATCCAGCGATCCTTCCGCCTCAGCCTTCCAAGTAGCCAGAACTACAGGCTTGAGCTACCACGTCTGGCTTATTTTTTTATTTATTGTAGAGACGACGTCTCGCCAAGTTGCCCAGGTGGGTCTCGAACCCGTGGGCTCAGGCAATCCACTCGCCTCGGCCTCCCAAAGTGCTGGGATTACAGGCTGAGCCACCAGGCCCGGCCTAAATGTTAACTTTTAAAAATAAACAATCTGGTGTGCATCTGTAATTCCAGCTACTTGGAAGGCTGAGACGGAAGGATCGCCTAAGCCTAGTAGGTTGAGGCTACAGTGGCCTTGAGTGTGCCATTGCACTCCAGCCTGGGCAACAGAGTGGGACTCCAACTCAAAAAATAAATAAAAAAATAAAATAAACAATCAAGAGACCATGCATTCCTATGCCTATTCATTAGTTACAGTAAATTCAATTTTTCCCAGAAGTCCCTAAAATATAATAGGAAAGGAAATCATCCTTGGCTCAGTTCTACTTTCCACACCCCTATAATAGAACTGAATACCCTATCATTATTTGTCCTTTGCCCACCTCTCACCAGAATATTTAACAGGGGCCAATAGAGTTTACGGAAGAAGAGGTTTCTTGACAGTATTGTTGGCCACTACTGCTTTTCTCAATTCAACTCTCAGCCACCGGGATCTTAAAAGGACGTAAGATGAATTTGATATAGCCAAAGAACAGCCATTTTAAATTGCTTAGCTTTGGGCAACCCCTTTGGGGCCCCTCCTGCTCTGGGAGCTCTGTCCTCTCAATAAATCTTGCTTTTAAGAAAATTGCTTAGCTTTGATATGTTTTCTAGCAGTTCATTTTAATTTACCCCCTAACTACCAGCCAAAGACAGAACTGGTTTCTCAGAGGTAGCTATTGATAATTGTTTTACAACACCCTCCCCAGCTTGTTTTGTAACCAGATTAACCTAATCAGTTCCTTGACCTTCATGACACAGCAATCATGTGACTAACCTACCCATCTGTCTGCCGTCCATCAATGCCTGTGCTCACATCAGTACCTGTGCTCACCTGTCCCTTCATGATGACATAAAAAAGACCACCACCCAACCACCTTAACCACCTGCCCCCATCAAAGGAAAGGTTTAAAAGCATTCTACTAGCCGGGCTTGGTGGCTCAGCTTGTAATCCCATGCCTTGGGAGGCTGAGGTGAGTGGATAGCCTGAGCCCGCGGGTTCGAGACCCTCCTGGGCAACTTGGTGAGACCTCATCTCTACAATAAATCAAAAAATTAGCCGGGTGCGGTAGCACGTGCCTGTAGTTCCAGCTACTTGGAAGGCTGAGGCAGAAGGATCGCTGGAGCCAGGCAGGTCGAAGTTGCGGTGGCCGGGAGCGGCCACTGCGCTCCAGTCTGGGCGACAGAGTGAGACTCCAACTCAAAAAAAAAGAAAAAAGGAAGCCGGGCTGTGTGGCTCAGCCTGTAATCCCACGCCTTTGGGAGGCTGAGGGAGTGGACTGCCTGAGCCTGCAGGTTCGAGACCCGCCTGGGCAACTTGGCGAGACCTCATCTCTACAATAAATCAAACATCAACGAGGCGTGGTAGTACACGCCTGAAATTCCGGCTACTCAGAAGGCTGAGGCGGAAGGATCGCCGGAGCCCAGCAGGTCGAGGCTGCGGTAGCCGGGAGCGGCCACTGCACTCCAGTCTGGGCGACAGAGTGAGACTCCAACTCAAAAAAAAAAAAGGTTAGCCAGGCATGGGGGCAGGCACCTGTGGTCCTAGCCACTAGGGAAGCTGAGATAGTCAGTTGGGCATACTTACGTGGATCTATTTTCACGATCTCTATTTAGTTACATTGATATGTCTGTCCCACAATACCACAGAGTCTTTTTGATTGTTGTTGTTTTTTTTCAGGCTGGAGTGGAGTGGCATAATCATGGCTCTGTATCCCAAACTTCTGTGCTCAGATGATCCTCTGCCTCCCGAATGGCAGGACTACACACACACACCACCACTCCTGGTTAATTTTTTAAGTTTTTTCTAGAGACGAGGTCTCACTATGTTGCCCGGGCTGGTCTCAAACTCCTGGACTCAAGCAATTCTCCCAAAGTGCTGGAATAACAGGCATGAGCCACCGTGCCAGTAGCTATGTAATAAATCTTGAAATCAGGTAGACTGAGTCCTCCCAGTTTCTTTTTTTTTTCAAAACTGTTTTAGCTACTGTAGTTCCTTTACCTTCCCATTTAAATGTTAGGCTAATCTTGTCTATGTCGATAAAGATCTTGATGGAGTCAAGCATGGTGGCTCCCAGCTATAAGCCCAAAACTTTGGAAGAACAGGGAGGAAGGATTGCTTGAGACCAAGAGTTTGAGACCTGGGCAATATAGTAAGACCTAGTCTCCACAAAACAGTTAAAAAAGTTAGCCAGGCATGGTGGCATGCACCTGTAGTCTCCGCTACTCAGGAGGCTGGGGCAGAACTGCTTGAGCCTAGGAGCTTGAGGCTGCAGTGAGCTATGATCATGGCACTGCACTACAGTCTGGGCAACAGAATGAAACCTGGACTCAAAAAATACAAATACTAGCTGGATGTGGTAGCATGCATCTGTAGTTCCAGCTACTTGGAAGCCTGAGCGGAAGGATTGCCAGAGCCCAGCAGGTCGAGGCTGCTGTGGCCGGGAGCGGCCACTGCACTCCAGTCTAGGTGACAAAGTGAGACTTCAACTAAAAAAAAAATACAAATACAAAATAAAAGTAAATAAAATTTAAAAACCTTGCTGCAATTTGGATAAAAATTGGGTTAAACATGTGTTATCAATTTAGGGAGACTAAACATCTTATTTATGTTGAACCTTTCAATCCATTTATTTTGATGTTCTGTGATTTCTTTTGTCAGCATTACATACTTTTTAACACACATTCTGTACACATTTTGTTAGATTTATACTACATAGTTCTAAAAAGTTGTTATCGAACTTTGAGTCAGAATTTCACTGTGTTGCTGAAGTTACAGTGCAGTGACACTCAGTCACCGCAGCCTCAACCTGCTGGGCTCAGGCAACCCTCCCGCCTCAACCTTCCAAGTGCTGAAATTACAGGTGCGTGCTACCACACCTGGCTAATTTTTTAATTTATTGTAGAGAGACAAGGTATCGCCAAGTTGCCCAGGCTGGTCTCGAACTCCTGGACTCAGACGATCCTCTCACCTCTGCCTGCCAAAGTGCTGAGATTATAGGTGTGAGCCATCACGCCAGCTTATTGTATTTTTTTTAGTTGGAGTTCTCACCCTGTCACCCAGGCTGGAGTGCAGTGGCACGCTCACTGCCATCACATCCTCAACCTGCTGGGCTTAGGTGATCCTTCAGCCTCAGCCTTCCAAGTAGCTGAAACTATAGGTACGTGCCACCACATCCAGCTAACTTTTAATTTATTATAGAGACGAGGTCTCACCATGTTGTCCAGGCAGGTCTCGAACCCGAGTACAAACAATCCTCTCACCTCCAGCTCCCAAAGTGCTGGGATTACAGGCATGAGCCACTGCGCCCAGGTTGTTGTTGTATTTTTTTTTTCTTTTTGAGTTGGAGTCTCACTCTGTCGCCCAGACTGGAGTGCAGTGGCCGCTCCCAGCCACCGCAGCCTCGACCTGCTGGGCTCCGGCGATCCTTCCACCTCAGCCTTCCAAGAAGCTGGAACTACAGGCGTGTGCTACCACACCCAGGTAATTTTTTTTTAATTTATTGTAGAGATGAGGTCTCACCAAGTTGCCCAGGCGGGTCTCGAACCCACGGGCTTAGGCAATCCACTCACATCAGCCTCCCAAGGCGCGGGATTTACAGGCTGAGCCACCGAGCCCGGCTTGTTATTGTATTTTTAATGTAGGTGTCCACATGTTCATTGCTAGTATACAGAAAAACAATTGTTTGGGATGTCTATCTAGTACGCTGCAACCTTGCTGAACTCGCTTATTACCTCTATGAGGTTTTTTTTTTGGAAATCCCTTGCAGACAATTATGTCATATGCAAATAAGGACAATTTTCTTTCTTTCTAATTGGTTTGCCTTTTATTTCCTTTTCTGGTCTTATAGCATCGGCCAGGATAATGAGCACTCTGTTGAACAAGAGTGTTGAAAGGACATGTTTGCCTGTTGAACAAGAGTGTTGAAAGGACATGTTTGCCTTTCTCCCAGTCTAAAGGGAAAGCATTCATTCAGTCTTTCCCCAATAAGTAGCCCAACTGTAGATTTTTGTGACATTCTTTATCAAGCTGAGGAAGTTATCTAGGTTTTCTGAAAGTTTTTGTCAACAGAAAGTACTGAATTTTGTCAAATACTTTTTCTGCATTAAATGCTAAGATCATGTAATTCTTCTTCTTTAGTCTGTTAACATGGTGGATTTTATTAATGATTTTCAAATACTGAACCAGCATGCAACCCTGAAGAAAACCTCTTTTGGCCAGTGTATAATTATTTTCATATATTGCTGAGTTTTATCTGCTAATTTGGGTGAAGAATTTTTGTGCATTTCCTTGATAGATGATGGTAAGCATATTTTCATGTGATTACTAGCCATTTGTAAACCTCCTTTGAAGAAATGTCTGTTTTGTTTTTGAGTTGGAATCTCACTCTGTTCCCAGCTGGAGTGCAGTGGCACTCACGGCTACCCCAGTGACAACCTGCTAGGCTCTAGCAATCCTTCCGCCTCAGTCTTCCAAGTAGCCAGAACTATAGTTGCAAACTACCACGCTAATCTTTTGGTTTATTGTAGAGACAAGGTCTCACCAAGTTGCCCGGTCTGGTCTCAAACCCACGGACTCAGGCAATCCACTTGCCTTGGCTTCCCAAAGTGCTGGGATTACAGGTTGAGCCACCGAGCCCAGCTTTGTTTAAGAGTCTCACTCTATCACCCAGGCTGGAGTACAGTGCCACGCTTACAGCCACGGCACGCTGGGCTCAGGTGATCCTTCAGCCTTCCAAGTAGCTGGAACTACAGGCGTGCGCCACCATGCCCAGGTAATTTTGTGATTTATTGTAGAATCGAGCCCTCGCCATGTTTCCCAGACTTGTCTTGAACCTGTGGGTTTAGGAAATCCTCTTACCTCCACCTCCAAAAGTGCTGGGATTACAGGCATGAGCCATTGCGTCCGGCCATTTTTTCTTTTTTAAGGGACAAGATCTCGCTCTGACAACCAGTGCAGTGGCATGATCATAGCTCAACTAAAGCCTTGAACTCCTGGGCTCAAGTGATCCTCCCACCTCAGTCTCTTAAGTAGCCAGGAATACAGATATGCATCACCATGGCTGGCTAATTTTTTTTTTTTTAATTTTTTTTAGTTGGAGTCTCACTCTGTTGCCCAGGCTGGAGGGCAGTGGCATGCTCCCAGCCACCGCAGCCTTGACCTGCTAGGCTCCGGCGATCCTTCCGCCT
>NW_007253211.1:7290-15873 GCF_000164805.1 Carlito syrichta
GAGACCTCATCTCTTCAATAAAAATCAAAAAATTAGGCCAGGCTCGGTGGCTCAGCCTGAAATCCTAGCACTTTGGGAGGCCAAGGTGAGTGGTTTGCCTGAGCCCAGGGGTTCGAGACCTGCCTGGGCAACTTGACGAGACCTCATCTCTACAATAAATCAAAAAAAATGAGCCGGGCATAGTAGCACGTGTCTGTAGTTCCAGCTACTTGGAAGGCTGAGGCGGAAGGATCGCCGGAGCCCAGCGGGTAGAGGCTGTGGTGGCCACTGCACTCCAGTCTGGGCGACAGAGAGAGACTCCAACTCAAAAAAAAAAAAAATTTTTTTTTTTTGAAGAGATGGGTCTCTGTGTTGCGCAGGCTAGTCTTTAAATCCTGGCTTCAAGTGACCCTACTGCCTTGGCCTCCCAAAGTACTGGGATTACAGACAAGTTGATATTGGGGTGTGTGTGTGTGTGTGTGTGTGTGTGTGTGTGTGTGTGTGTGTGTGTGTGTGTGTTGACTGGAATTACAGACAAGTTGATATTGGGGGTGTGTGTGTGTGTGTGTGTGTGTGTGTGTGTGTTGACTGGAATTACAGACAAGTTGATATTGGGGGTGTGTGTGTGTGTGTGTGTGTGTGTGTGTGTGTGTGTGTAATTCTGTGTCATTTTATCACAAGTATAGACTTGTGTAATCACTACCATCAAGATACAGAAAGTCCAACACCACAATCTCCCTTGTTCTACTCGTTCATAGCCAAACCTTGCCCCACACACACAAAAAAACTATTCCTAAACCCTGTAAACTACTAATTTGTTCTTTTTTTTTTTTAGTTGCAATCTCACTCTGTCGCCCAGACTGAGTTGCAAACTCCCGGCCACCGCAGCCTCGACCTGCTGGGCTCCGGCGATCCTTCCACCTCGGCCTTCCGAGTAGCCGGAATTACAGGCATGCGCTACCATGCCCGGCTGATTTTTTGATTTATTGTAGAGATGAGGTCTCACTGCCCAGGTGGGTCTCAAACCTGCGGGCTCAGGCAATCCACTCACCTCAGCCTCCCAAAGGTGCGGAATTACAGGCTGAGCCACCGAGCCCAGCTTAATTTGTTCTTTATCTCTATAATTTTGTCATTTATAGAAGTGGAATAATGCAGTCTGTGACTTTTTCAGAAAGCTTTTTTTCACTCAGTATCAGCTCTTAAGATCTATCCAAGCTGTAACAATAGTTCATTATTTTTATTGAGTTACATTCGATAAACCAGTAGCTTCCCTCACCTGCTTGACAGGATGGCCATATCTCTTAAACCATGATTAAACACTCATTTGCACATACTGTGCTGTGTATGAAACAAAAGAGGTCATACACAATGCCCAAAGAAAGATTAACTGTACAAATGAGATTGAAGGCTTGAGGCATCACACCCAGCCTGAGAAAAGGTATTCTTATAGCAAAAGTCAAGGGCAAGGAGGCTGGACAGCAGACATGTTATTATCTGTATGGAGGTGGGCACGGTGCTTCATGCCGGTAATCCCAGCACTTTGGGAGGCTGAGGTGAGAGGATTGTGAGTTCAGGGGTTCAAGACCAGCCTGGACAACTTGGAGAGACCTCATCTCTACAATAAATCAAAAAATTATCTGGGCATGGTGATGTGTGCCTGTGGTTCCAGCTCCTTGGAAGATGAGGCAGAAGGATCATCTGAGCCCAGGAGGTCAAGGCTGCAGTGGCTGTGAGGATGCCACTGCACTCTAGCCTGGGTGACAGAGTGAAACTCTAACTCCAAAAAAAAAAAAAATCTGTATGGGCCAGGTGCAGTGGCTCACACCTATAATCCCAGCACTTTGGGGAAGCCAAGATCCTTTGAGCCCAGAAGTTCGAGACTAGTCTGGGAAATATAGCAAGACCTTATCTCTACAAAAATATAAAAACAAGGCCAGGCACGGTGGCTCACACCTGTAATCCCAGCACTTTGGGAGGCCAGGGTGGGAGAACTGCTTGAGGCAACTTAGACTTGACTGGGCAACTTAGTGAGATCCCTATCTCCACAAGAAAAAAAAAAAGCCAGGTAAAGTAGCCAGTTCTATAGTCCTAGTTACTTGAGAGGCTAAGGTGGGAGAAGCACTAAGCCCAAGAGTTTGAAGCTGCAGTTAGCTATGATCATACCACTACTACTCCAGCCTGGGTGACACAGTAAGACCCTGTCTATATACAAAAAAAAAATTAATACTTCCAATGAAGAGCAGACAGACTCCACGTATGCCTAGAGAAGGGGTATCCCTGGGGATACAACCAAGGACCCGAAACCTCAAAGTAATCAGGAGGAAACACCAGGTAAACTCAAAATGAGGAATACTCTATTAAACAAAAAAGGGGCTGAGCACGGTGGTTCAAGCCTGTAATCCCAGCACTTTAGGAGACTGAGTCCAGGAGTTCAAGACCAGCAACTTGGAGAGACCTCATCTCTACAATAAATAAAAAAGTAAGCCAGGCATGGTAGCACGCACCTGTAGTTCCAGCTACTTGGAAGGCTGAGGTAGAAGAATTGCCTGAGCCCAGCAGGTCTAGGCTGTAGTGGCTGTGAGTGTACCACTGCACTCCAGCCTGGGAGACAAGAGTGAGACTCCAACTCAAAACACAAACAAAAACAAAAACAAAAGAGGTTGGGACTGCCAGTGTCATTTAAGACAAAGAAAAGCTGAGGAACTGGTATAGATTCAAAGAGACTAAAGACAGAGGACCAAAAAGTAAGTAAGTTATTCAAGAGGAGCCTATCCAGGAGAGGTGGAAAAAATACTATAGGAACTCCTGGTCTCAAGCAATCCTCCAATCTTGGCCTCTCAAAGTGCTAGGATTATAAGCATAAGCCACAACACCCAGCCAATAACTCACTCTCAAATGATCAAGGGGAAAAAGAAAAAAAAAATGCAACTCTACCAACATAGAGGGAAGAGAGAAATAAAGCAAATGGGGTGAAATGCTAACATCTAACAATGGGCTCATTTGAGTAAAGGGTATGTAAGTGTCTGTGTACAATTCCTGTAACTTTTCTGTAAATTTGAAAGTCACTCAAACACCAAAGATCAAGGACAATAAGCTAGATACTATATTTGATTCCATGTCAGAAATTCCAAATCCTATGCTTTCAGGGGAAGGAAAAGAAATGTCAAAATTAGTTAACACTTGTTAAGGTTTTCATGAAAACACTGTGTCAGGGAAGCCTCCAGGACACTTCTGCCAAATAGAGAAAATGAAGTTAGGTCAGGTTTTTTCTTCTGTTCATCTAATGTATCAAGGTACGTAAAAGATACTATCTGACTGGAGCTATGTAACTGGGACAAGCACTTGATCATCGGTGGACATTTCTCACACAGGATGACCCAGGATGACCAAATTAGTCTATGGCTCTGTACAGGGATTCCATTACTTATGCAGTTTAGAATCAAAGGGACTAGCATTTTGACTAACCACCACAAAGCCCTGGCAGTAGAAATGAGGAGACCACGGACCTTAAGTGTACTCACAATGGCTTCAGATGTGCCCACAGAAAAGGAAGCAATTATGTTATCCCACACTGAGGCTACCTTCTTCAATTCTTAATATTCACTAGTATTCTTGTATGCACCTAAACCAATTCTCACATTACAGTTCTCTCATGTTTGAGAATTAAAACCAGATGTCTAAAGGCATAAATCAATAGTAGATAAGTTCTGTTGTGTTCTTCATAGCCTCTTACAAAGGAAATATCTTATTCATAGCACTATAATTATATTTTGCCTTAGGAGTTGACAAAAACAAAAAGGACTTTCGTAGAACTATTTGTTTCTACTTGGTTTACTGAAGTTTAAGTCTGTTAAACTTTCAAGTCATCATATTGTTTTGGGGTTTTTTTTTTGAAACTATGTAAAACACTTTCTTGGCTAGGCACAGTGGCTCTCACTTATAATCCCAGTACTTTGGGAGGCCAAGGCAAGAGGACTGCATGAGTCCATGGGTTCAAGACCAGCATGGGCAACTTGGCAAGACCTCATCTGTATAATAAATCAAAAAATTAGCTGGGTGCAGTGGTGCATACCTGTAGTTCTAGCTACTTGGAAGGCTGAAGCAGAAGGATCACCTGAGCCCAGCAGGTAGAGGCTGCGACGGCAGTGAGCACGCCACTGCACTCCAGCCTGGGAAACAGAGTGAAACTACAACTCAAGAAAAAAAAACATTTCTTGCATACACAAAAGATACATTTCGCCAGAGATCTAAGTTAAGAAAAAGAGGAAAAAAATTTAAATAAAAACAACATTCTTGGCTAGGCACAGTGGCTCACACCTATAATTCTAGAACTTTGGGAGGCTGAGGCTGGAGGATTGCTTAAGCCCAGGACTTCAAAATCAGCCTGGGGAACACAAAGAGACCTTGTCTCTATAAAAAAACTAGCTGGGTGTAGTGGTGCACACCTATAGTCCCAGTTAGTCAAGGGGCTGAGGTGGAAGGATTGCCAGTCCAGGAGTGATATACAGCCAAACAAAACAAAACACTCTTTGCCCTAAGGACAAAGACAGAGCTTCAGAGTGAAGACTGACAGAGTCATCCAAACCAGAAACTTGCTGAGTCACAGGTAAAGTTCAGTTGGTAAGGTTTCCCCTAACAAACTCTCCTGTTCAGATTTTATAACAGATCTGAGCTATAAAAGTCACATATATAAACTCAATTTTTGAGACTCAAGTCCTTCTGAAAAAAATGCGACTGACTGAGGAACTAAAAAGCAACAAGTAGTCCTGTCAAAAGCTCAGAACAGGAAGTTGATTCAGCTTCCACAGAGGCTGACCATAAAGATTATTTCTTTGTCAGGATCTCTATTTTTTCTTTTTTTGAGTTGGAGTCTCACTCTATTACCACGCCTGGCTAATGATCTCCACTTCTAATCCCTTGTTTACTTAGATAAGGTGGTTTATTTGCCTAAATTAGCCCCTCTTCAAAACACAAGTTTCCAGGAAGAGAAGCAATCTACTTATCAGCATTTCAATTTCTAGTTATAAGTCACTTTAAAATTATAGACACATACATACAGCTATGTTCTTGTATAGAACAGATCCTAAGAGTTTTCTAAACATGTTAATAATAAAAATCTCCTAGTTTTTCCAAATGAAAATTTCCTAAGCCCCACCCTAGATCTTTTCTTTTTCTGTGCCACATTTTTTAATAAAAATCTGGAATCTTTATTTTTAAAAAGGTACCCTGTGAGTCTGATCATCAGACACGTTATAAATTGCTAGTTTAAGACGCCCTCTACCATAGCATCACTATAACACTAATAACTGCAATTGGTAGGGATGTTTTGCTTTTGTTATAACAGATATGACTCAAAATCCAAAACATAAAAAAGGTGACAAGTCTTTCTCCCCTTATCTCTGACCAACTTTACCCTTCACAAACAATTAATATTACCAATTGCCTATCTATCCTCTCAGAAATCTTTAAGCATAGAAAGGATAGCAGCGAACACCACATTTAAGTGAACAAACTAAGGTGCAAAACAATTAGCACCTTTTTTTTTTTTTTTTTTTTTGAGTTGGAGTCTCACTCTGTCACCCAGACTGGAGTGCAGTGGCCGCTCCCGGCCACCGCAGCCTCGACCTGCTGGGCTCCGGCGATCCTTCCGCCTCAGCTTTCCGAGTAGCCGGAATTACAGGCACGCGCTACCACGCCCGGCTGATTTTTGATTTATTGTAGAGATGAGGTCTCGCTGCCCAGGCGGGTCTCAAACCCGCGGGCTCAGGCAATCCACTCACCTCAGCCTCCCAAAGGCGCGGGATGACAGGCTGAGCCACCGAGCCAGCTAACAAGGTATATCTTAAAGATCTTTTCCTGTAAGTACACAGAACATCCTTATTCTAGTTTAACATGCATGGTATATACAACTACGAATTTCTCACACTTGATAAATCAGCCCATCATTGGACAGCTATGTTATTTTCTATCTTTTGCTGCAATGCCTAATCTTATACACATATCATTTCACACATGTCCAAGTCTACCTGCAGGATCAATTCCTAGACAAGGAAATGCTAGGTCAAAAAATATAGGCACATGGGTGTGGTGGCTCACGCCTATAATTCTAGCACTTTGGGAGGCAGAGGTGGAGATTGCTTGAGGCCAGGAATTTGAGACCTGCCTGGGCAACACAGCAATACTCCATCTCTACAAAAAAAATAACAAAAAAAAAATTAGTTGCATGTAGTGGCTCACGGCTGCAGTCCCAACTACTCAGGAGGCAGAGGCTGGAGGATCAATCACTTGAGTCTGGGAAGTTAAGGCTGCAGTGAGCTATAATCGTGCCACTGCACTCTAGCCTGAGCAACAGAGTAAGACCTTGTCTGGGGGAACAAACAAATAAGTATCATAATCCTGATAGATATAGATGTTGCCAACAAGCAGGATTCTAAAAACATCTTCTATATCATGGAAATCTGTGTAATTTTACCACTGCTAAAGAAAGTTCAGACTATTTGAAGCCAAGAAAGAAGGGAGCTGAGAGAAAGGAGAAGCTGAGGTTAAGGCAATTCATACCATTCTTAGCTGACATGCACACAGCATGAATTATTTTCCCCTACTTCAGCATAAAGAACTTAAAACTTTCCACTTACTACACAAAGTATGATTCATGAGAAAAATTAAGCAACTGTGCTGTTTATTATTTTCACCAACAAAAGCTCTACAGGTGTTCGATTTGCCAAATCGTACACAGGAGAACTTAACTAAATAAAGGCAGGGTGCTCAAAGAGGTTCACTGTATAGGTAAGGAAAAAGAATCTCAGCAGAGGACAGGCTGAAGAGAGGAGCTAGAAACACAACTAAATTAGCACACAAAAATCTGATTTTTCTAATGCATTTTAGAATCTATTGATGAATTTCTAGTGTCCCCATCAATAAATCAGTCAAATAAACAAGCCAGGAGGGTAGGGCAAGCAGAAGGGTAGGGAAGAAACACAGGCAGTGTCAATGGAATTCATAATGTTCTATCTCCTCAGCTAGCTGGTGGGTTCACAGATATTCATTTGTTATACATGAAGAATACAAGGGGCAGAAAAAAGGGAACACACTTTTAACTAAAAGAGTTGACAATTTTATTTTTATATTTCACAATACAAATGAAAACTGTACTTTTTTGTCCTTTTCCTCTCCAAAACTATTCTCTGATAGGAAGGGGGAGCAAGTCTTTCTTACATGCTATCAAGAAAACACTCAGTCACAGCACCATGATCCCCTGGTGAAGTAGAACAAGTACTATAAAACTGATAAAAGAGTCCTCCCCCTATCCTTATCTGTCTGGTCGAGTCATTCCAGGCCGAGTGGGCACCATCATGGGACGGGCGGGAGGTCTCATCATTGGGGGTCCAGGCATCATTGGCATATGGCCTCCCATGGGTGGCCTCATTCCAGGAGCTGCGAAGCAAAACAAAGAAGAGGAAAAAAGGGAGTCAGAAAATGCCATTTATGAGATAGTTTGATGGGACTTCAAATTAAAAAATAAAGAAAGAGTAGCCCCCCCCCCGCAAAATGCTGGAAAGAAGACATACTTGACAGAAGAAAGGCGACAAATTCATCACATCTGTAAATTACTTAGACGTTTTCAAACAAAAAACAAAAAGGTCAACACAAGAACCATGTGGGAATCATGATCTAATGATAGTAAAGGGGAAACTATTAATAGACTGCTTTCCAGAAATCACCAGGGACACTAGTTCCCTAAACTGACCTTTTTTCTCACTCAGGGATATTCAAAGCTAAGTCACATGTTATTCAGTCAGCTCTTTTAACCAGTTATATCCACCATATAACAAGGAGCTATTTCATGAATATACACAGGCACAAGGACAATCTTACCACTAAGTGTTTGTTCAGAGTTGTAGGGAAGGTGAGCAGGAGGCCCATGCTGACAACCTGTTAGTAACCACACTTAGCTCAACTCAAGAGAAATAATAGGCAATAACGTGATTTAAAACAATTAGCACACACAAATCTGATTTTTCTAATGCATTTTAGAATCTACCAATGAATTTCTAGTGTCCCCATCAATAAATCAGTCAAATAAGCAAGCCAGGAGGGTAGGGCAAGCAGAAGAGTAGGAAAGAAACACAGGCAGCATCCACGGAACTCATAATGTTCTATCTCCTCAGTTAGATGGTGGGTTCACAGATATTCATTTGTTATTACGCCTCATACTTTTCCTGTTACATATGTTCTTTCTAAATTTCATTTTTTACCTATTTATTTATTTACTTAGAGTTGGCGTCTCACTCTGTTGCCTAGGCTGCAGTGCAGTGGCAGGCTCACGGCCACAGTAGCCTCAACCCACTGGGCTCAGGTGATCCTTCCGCCTCAGCTTTCCAAGTAGCTGGAACTACAGGCACATGCCACCACACATGGCTAATTTTTGGATTTATTGTAGAGATGAGGTCTTGCCAAGTTGCCCAGGCCAGTCTCAAAGCATGGGCTCATGCAATCCTCTCACCTCGGCCTCCCAAAGTGCTGAGATTATAGGTGTGTGTCACCATGCCCAGTCTACCTATTTACTTTTAACTAAACAATTCTTTTTTTTTTTTTTTTTTTTTG
>NW_007253211.1:15911-28707 GCF_000164805.1 Carlito syrichta
TGAGTTGGAGTCTCACCCTGTTGCCCAGACTGGAGTGCAGTGGCCACTCCCGGCCACCGCAGCCTCGACCTGCTGGGCTCTGGCGATCCTTCCACCTGTAGCTAGAATTACAGGTGCATGCTACCACGCCCGGCTAATTTTTTATTGCCCAGGCGGGTCTCGAACCTACAGGCTCAGGCAATCCACTCGCCTCAGCCTCCCAAAGGCGCGGGATAACTGGCTGAGCCACCGAGCCATTCTTATTAAATTAAAGGCTTGTGGCAAATGGTTCAAAAGGAAGCTATATTCAAAACTGAATACACCCCATCACAAAAAGTGAAACACAAGAATATGCAAAGACACAAAATCCAACAGGTACAGAATTTTTTAAAGACCAATTTCAACAGGAACAAAGAACACTAAATTTCTAAATACAAAATAAAAGCCCAAGCTTAACATAATCTATACTTAAGTATTTCTTAGAAGAAACTGACGTAGACCAAAGATTAAAAAGTGGGCACCTAGCTGAGTTTGGTGGCTCAGCCTGTAATCCCAGCGCTTTGGGAGACCAAGGCAAGCGGACTGCCTGAGCCCGCAGGTTCAAGACCTGCCCGGACAACGTGGCCAGACCTCGTCTCTACAGTAAATAAAAAATTAGCCAGGAGTGGTAGCGCGCGCCTGTAGTTCCAGTTACTTGGAAGACTGAGGCAGAACAATCAGTGAAACCCAGCAGGTCAAGGCTGCGGTGGCTGGGAGCGTGCCACTGCACTTCAGTCTAGGCGACAGAGTGAAACTCCAACTCAAAAAAACAAAAAAAAGTAGGCACCTGAAAACTTGTGTTTACTTTGGTCTCCATAGTGAATTTAATTTGAATTAGTCGACAAAATTGGGATTTCATATAAAAGCCTAGACTCTCATTTCTTTTCTGAGTTGGAGTCTCACTCTGTCGCCCAGGCTGGAGTGCAATGGTATGATCATGGCCACCGAAGCCTAGACCTGATGGACTCAGGCAATCTTTCCGCTTCAACCTTCCAAATAGCTGGAACTACAGACATGAGCCAGGAAGCCCGGCTAATTTTTTGGCTGATTGTAGAGATGAAATCTCATCAAGTTGCCCGGGTTAGTCTTGAACCTGTGAGCCCAGACAATCCTCTCACCTCAGCCTCCCAAAGTGCTGGGATTATAGGAGTGAGCCACCACGCCCGGCCTTTTTCTTTTACACATTTTAATATGAAAATGTTCAGCCAGGCTCAGTGGCTCAGCCTGTAATCCCATGTGCCTCGGGAGGCTGAGGTGAGTGGATTGCCTGAGCCCGCGGGTTCAAGACTCACCTAGGCAACTTGGTGAGACCTCATCTCTACACTAAAATCAAAAAATTAGCCGGGCGTGGTAGCGCACGCCTGTAATTCCGGCTACTCGGGAGGCTGAGGCGGAAGGACTGCCGGAGCCCAGCAGTTGAGGCTACGGTGGCCAGGCCCAGCCACTGCACTCCAGTCTGGATGACAGAGTGAGACTCCAACTCAGAAAAAAAAAATGTTCAAACACACCCAAGAATAGTTTAAAAATATATATATATAATGAACATCTATGTATCCATATCCAGCCTCAACAATTACTTACCCATGGAGAACTTTATCTATATCCCCTCAATAATTCCTATCCCTCTCCACCCAACTGCTCAATTATTTTCACACGAACAGTCTTATGATTTTTATCCTGGTTCAAAAAGACAAAATACAAATTCAGGAGAACTGTGACACCAAGCCTGTATTAGCAAATATCAACTATAAGCTGACAATAAGTTCTAGAAACCATTAGATGAGTCATTCAGTCCCTGGATGACCGAATCTCTAACCCCTCAGGAATCTGAATTTGTGACCCTGATTTAAGGATATGAAAGTCATCTAAATCATTATGACTGTGTTTTGGGTTCACAAAACAGTAAGGCAGGAACACTATCTATACTCTTCTCTTCTTTTTTTTGAGTTAGAGTCTCACTCTGTTGCCCAGGCTGGAGTGCGGTAGCACGCTCACAGCCACCACAGCCTTGACCTGCTGGGCTCAGGTGACCCTTCCACCTCAGCCTTCCAAGTAGCTGGAACCACAGACATGCACCATCATGCCCGGCTAATTTTTTTATTGATTATAGAGACAAGGTCTCGCCATTTTACCCAGGCTAATCTCAAACACCTGGATTCAGGCAATCTCTTGCCTCCACCTCCCAAAATGCTTGGATTATAGGTTCGAGCCAATGCGTCTGGCGAATACTCTTCCACTCTTCTAAATGACACCCAGAGCAGTCATACTGAATACTTCTATTAGGAAGCTACATTAATGGACTTTGAAACTTGTCTGGTAGGCATCAGTCACATCTGTCCCAAATCTGATTAATTCAGTTATAACTCATACTCTAATTTTCTGCAAACCAATAAAACCTGAGTATGAAAACAAAATTATTTCTATTAAAACTAACTTGATACTTAGAAAGACTCAGGCAAATCATACCACCAAAATGCTCCCAAATATAATCACAAGAGATTGAACTAGATTATATCGCAAGGTGTCTGACTACTTCAAAGAAAATGAAACTAAAGTTGGTAAAGGAAGTATAATAGTTACGGCTTATGCAAGAAATACAAACCAGGTTTGGTGGCTCAGCCTGTAATCCTGCACCTTTGGGAGGCTGAGGTGAGTGGATTGCCTGAGCCCACCGGTTCGAGACCCGCCTAGGCAACCTGGTGAGACCTGACCTCTACAATAAGTCAAACTTAGCCGGGTGTGGTAGCGCGCACCTGTAGTTCCAGCTACTTGGAAGGCTGAGGCAGAAGGATCGCTGGAGCGCAGCAGGTTGAGGCTGCGGTGGCTGGGAACGGCCACAGCACCCCAGTCTATGTGACAGAGTGAGACTCCAACTCAAAAAAATAGAAATACAGGGTGTTCTAATCAGCAGATTCTCAAAGCAAAGGTCCTGCCCACATAGCAGAAAGATGTACAAATTAACTCACATTTGTTTACAACAGAATAAAATGTTTGCCAGGCATAGTGGCTCACTCCTGTAATCCCAGCACATTGAGAGGTAGAGGCAAGAGGATTGCCTGAGCCCCCAGGCTCAAGACCAGCCTGGGCAACATGGTGAAACGTTGTCTCTACAATAAATCAAAAAATTATTTGGGGGCAATGGTGCATGCCTGTGGTTCCAACTACTTGGAAGGTTGAGGCAAAAGGATCACCTGAGCTCAGCAGGATAAGGCAGCGGTGGCCCTGAGTACACCACTCACTCCTCCCTGGGCAACAGTGAGACTGACTCAAAATAAATAATAAATAAAAATAACAAAATAAAATGTTTGAAGTGTAACATTTTTTTCCCCGAGGCTGAATTTAAAAAACTCAGCCTGGAGCGGGTGCAGTGGCTCACGCCTATAATCCCAGTCTCTTGACTGCCTGAGCCCATGGGTTTGAGACCAGCCTGGGCAACTTAGCGAGCCCTCATCTCTACAATAAATCAAAAAATTAGCTGAGCATGGTGGCGCATGCCTGTAGTTCCAGCTACTTGGAAGGATGAGGCAGAAGGATCGCCGGAGCCCAGTGGGTCGAGGCTGCGGTGGCCAGGAGCAGCCACTGCACTCCAGTCTGGGCAACAGAGTGAGACTCCAACTCAAAAAAAAAAACAGTAAGACCCTATTTTTAAAAAATGAAAAAAAAACAACTACCGGGTCTTTTTCATATACTGATTTGGCCTAGTTAACCTGAAAGATGTAATCAGCCACAGGACATAGCTCTGCTCCTAACCAAAACTGAGAGGTCATATCTACCCTTCCTCTCAGCCCAAATGGAACAAACTCTTCTACTCTTCTCTTCATTACAAATGGCCAAAAATCAGGGTAAGGGAAGGAAACAGGAGGAAGGGAGAAGTTTTTAGTAGCACAATGTCATTATACTCAGAAAGCAAATATTTATTTTCTTTATCTTTAATGATTAATCAGATTTAATCTGTTGCACGATACATTTAGACAGTAAATTTAAAATTCCATTTAACTGGAAAACTAAAACACAATGAAGCAAACCAGAAAGAAAGACATTCAGACATACCAGGTCCCACTGGCATCATCCCAGGAGGAGGAGGTCCCATCATTGGCATCATGGGAGGGCCCCCCATATGGGGTGCTGGCATCATACCAGGGCGAGGAGGACCCGCTGAAATAAAGGATGAAGTCTGTGATTAGGGTATATTTATATACTGACGTTTTCTCTTCTCAATGAAACTAATAAGGACTCATGAACTGGTTCAAATTCTGAAACAATGGAGCTGTTACTGTTTCTTTTTATAACAGGAGTCCCACAAAAGAAAACCACATACCACAAAACATTTCTTTATAACTAAAAAGCAAGAATAGGCGGGGCTCAGTGGCTCAGCCTGTAATCCCAGTCCTTTGGGAAGTTGAGGCAAATGGATTGCCTGAGCCCACGGATTCAAGACCAGCCCAGAAAACTTGGCGGGACCCCATTTCTACAATAAATCAAAAGAAATTAGCCAGGCATAGTAGCATGTGCTTGTAGTTCCAGCTACTTGGAAGGTTGAGGCAGAAGGATCGCCAGAGCTCAGCTGGTCGACAATGAGGTGGCTTTTGAGTGTGCTACTGCGCCACTGCACTCTGGTCTGGATGACAGAGTGAGACTCCAACTCAAAAAAAAAAAAAAAAGATCAGCTTATGCAACATAGTAAGACCTCATCTCTAAAAGAAATCAAAAAATTAGTTAGGCATGGTGGTGCAGACCTCTAGTCCCAGCTACACGGGAGGCTGAGGCGGAAGTCTTGCCTAAGCCCAGGAGATCAAGACTGGTGAGCTGTAAGTGTGCCACTGCACTCCAGCTTAGGCAACAGAGTAAGACTCTGACTCAATGTAGCAATAATAATAATAATAATGAGTTGAGTTCCAGTTCAACAAGGTGGAGTAAGAGCAAAAAGTAATTGTAGAATTCCTATGGGCTATGGCCTGATGGCAGGAGATGAGTGGTCCACTTACATCAGTGCACAGCTATTACAAAGAGTCTATTTCTGTACTTATATCCATGATTATGTACAAGACTGAGTTTAGGTTTCTGAATTCAATTTCAATCTGAACCCTTATGGGAGAGCTAAAGAACTTATGACCTAGTACAATACTCAACCTCCTCCCGTCTGCCAAGCAGAAACAACAAACATCCCCCGAATGCAGAAACCCATGATGCACTCCACATTTTTTATTTTATTTTATTTTTTTTTTTGAGTTGGAGTCTCACTCTGTCGCCCAGACTGGAGTGTAGTGGCCGCTCCCGGCCCCCGCAGCCTCGACCTGCTGGGCTCTGGCAATCCTTCCGCCTCACCCTTCCGAGTAGCCGGAATTACAGGCATGCGCTACCACCCCCGGCTTATTTTTTTGATTTATTGTAGAGATGAGGTCTCGTTGCCCAGGGAGGTCTCGAACCCGCGGGCTCAGACAATCCACTCACCTCAGCCTCCCAAAGGCGCAGGATTACAGGCTGAGCCACTGAGCCCGGCTTTTCTATTTTTTAATTTAAAAAAACTTAGAGATGGGGGTATCATTTTGTCACCCATGCGGGAGTACAGTGGTGCTATCATAGTTCACTGCAGCCTCCAACTTCTGGGTTCCAACGATCAGCCTACCAAGTAGCTTGGACTACAGGGCCATGCCATTCACACCTGTCAAGCTTGGTTTTTTTTTTTTTTTTTTTTTAAAGAGATGGGGTGTCACTATGTTACCCAGGCTGGTCTCAAATTCCTGATTTCAAGCGATCCTCCCACTTCAGCCTCCCAAAGTGCTGGGATTATAGGCATGACCCACCATGTCCAACCCAATGCACTTTCTTTTTTTTTTTTTGAGTTGGGAGTCTCACTCTGTCGCCTAGACTGGAATGCAGTGGCCGCTCCCGGCCACCACAGCCTCAACCTGCTGGGCTCCAGCGATCCTTCCACCTCAGCCTTCCAAGTAGCTGGAACTACAGACGTGCACTGCCATGCCCGGCTCATTTTTGATTTATTGTAGAGATGAGGTCTCACCAACTTGCCCAGGTGGGTCTTGAACCTGCAGGCTCTGGCAATTCACTCACCTCAGCCTCCCAAAGGTACAGGATTACAGGTTGAGCCACCGAGACCGGCTTCTTTTTTTATTTTTTTTTGAGTCAAAGTCTTACTCTCTGTCACCCAGGCTGGAGTACAGTGGCATGCTCATGACTACCACAGCCTCAATCTGCTAGGCTCAGGTGATCCTTTTGCCTCAGCTTTCTAAGTAGCCAGAACCATAGGTGTGCACCACCCTGCCCGGCTAACTCTTTTTATTTATTGTAGAGATGAGATCTCACCCTGTTGCTCAGGCTGGGCTTAAACCCCTGGACTCAGGCAATCCTCTTTCCTTTTTTTTTTTGAGTTGGTAGAGTCTCACTCTGTTGCCCAGGCTGGAGTGCAGTGGCATGCTAACAGCCACCGCAGCCTTGACCTACTAGACTCAGGTGATCCTTCCACTTTAGCCTGCCAAGTAGCTGGAACCACAGGTACACAACACAACACCCAGCTGATTTTTTGATTTATTGTAGAGATGAGGTCTTTCCAAGTTGCCCAGGCTGGTCTTGAACCTGTGGGCTCAGGCAATCCTCTCACCTCAGCCTCCAAAAGTGCTGGGATTATAGGCATGAGCCACCTTGCCCAGCCCAATCCAGTTTCAATTGTCCAATTCTTATATTTCACAAGGCAAATTTTTTGGTGTTAAGTGAGTTATAAAGTAAGAGGAAAGACCAAAGCATTTATCAGCTTTTTCAGTCCTCCAGTGCTGTGTTCATAGCAGTAAGTAATTTAATGTACTCAGCAACTCCTGTTCATATATTACTCATCTATTCACAGGTTCATTCTGAGCTTTCCATTTGAATCTGTTCTAGACTCACACTTGGGATGCCACAAATATAGTACTCTAGTAATAATGCAATAAGAAGTTAACTCTGAAGTTATTTATAAATTATACCATTAAAGTTGTTTTAGGCCAGGCTTGGTGGCTCAGCCTGTAATCCCAGCACTTTGGGAGGCTGAGGTGAGTGGATTGTCTGAGCCCGTGGGTTCGAGACCCACCCGGGTCACTTGGCAAGACCTCATCTCTACAATAAATCAAAAATTAGCCGGGCGTGGTAACATGTGCCTGTAGTTCCGGCTACTTGGAAGGCTGAGGTGGAAGGATCGCTGGAGCCCAGTAGGTCGAGGCTGTGGTGGCTGGGAGTGTGCCCCTTCACTCCAGTCTGGGCGACGGAGTGAGACTCCGACTCAAAAAATAAAAAAATTAGCCGGGCTCGGTGGCTCAGCCTGTAATTCCGCACCTTTGGGAGGCTGAGGTGAGTGGATTGCCTGAGCCTGCGGGATCGAGACCCGCCTGGGCAGTGAGACCTCATCTCTACAATAAATCAAAAAATCAGCTGGGCATGGTAGCGCATGCCTGTAATTCCGGCTACGCAGAAGGCTGAGGCGGAAGGATCGCCGGAGCCCAGCAGGTTGAGGCTGCGGTGGCCAGAAGCAGCCACTGCACTCCAGTCTGGGCGACAGAGTGAGACTACAACTCAAAAAATAAAAAAAATAAAAATAAAGTTCCTAGCCGGGCTCGGTGATTCAGCCTGTAATCCCACGCCTTTGGGAGGCTGAGGTGAGTGGATTGCCTGAGCCCGCAGGTTCGAGACCCGCCTGGGCAGCAAGACCTCATCTCTACAATAAATCAAAAAATCAGCCGGGCGTGGTCGCGCGTGCCTGTAATTCCGGCTACTCAGAAGGCTGAGGCAGAAGGATCGCCGGAGCCCAGCAGGTCGAGGCTGCGGTGGCGGGGAGCGGCCACTGCACTCCAGTCTGGGCGACAGAGTGAGACTTCAACTCAAAAAAAAATAAAATAAAATAAAAAATAAAATAAAAAAATAAAGTTCTTTTCTATTACAATCTATGTATTCATTCAATAAGCATTTGAAAGTCAACTGTGAGATAATCTAACCCAATCAAAGGATAATCTACCCAATTACATCCTTTAAGATAAAAACTTTAAACTTACGAAGACTAGGGGGAGGTGGGATCATCGCTCCTGCAGGAGGCGGAGCAGAGAATGGAGTAGGAGGTATCTTTCCTTGTTGAAATGCAGCAGCTGTGAAGAAGAGGGTGAGAAAACAACATACAGTAAATAAGAAACCCAACACCATTTACTAAAATAACAACATCTTTTATACCTTTAATGTTTCCAATTACCTCACCTTTTTCTTTTTTTTGAGTAGGAGTCTTACCCAGGCTGAAGTGCAGTGTCATGTTGATGGCCACCGCAGACTCCACTGCTGGGTTCAAGTGATCCTTCCACCTCAGTCTTCCAAATAGTTGGAACCACAAGCACACACCACCACGCCCAGCTAATTTTTCTTTTTTTAATTTATTGTAGAGACGAGGTCTCGACAAGTTTCCCAGGCTGGTCTCAAATCCCTGGACTCAGGCAATTCTCTCGCCCAAAGTACTGGGATTACAGGCATGAGCCACCTCGCCTGGCTCAATTACCTCACTCTTGCAAGTATTCATCTAAATTTACTGCATCATAGTTCTACAGTTTTAAAATCATTTTTAGGAATTCACCAGCTAAAACTGCAATTAGCTAGTCTACTAATTAAGGTTTTGTTTTTTTTTTTGAGTTGGAGTCTCACTTTATCGCCCAGACTGGAGTGCAGTGGCCGCTCCCAGACACCGCAGCCTCGACCTGCTGGGCTCTGGCGATCCTTCTGCCTCAGCCTTCCAAGTAGCCGGCATTGTAGGCATGTGCTACCACGCCCGGCTGATTTTTCTGATTTTAGAGATGAGGTCTCGCTGCCCAGGCAGGTCTCAAACCCGCGGGCTCAGGCAATTCACCCACCTCAGCCTCCAAAAGGCACGGAATTACAGGCTGAGCCACCAAGTCCGACTTAATTTAGGTTTTTAAAGCTATTTTTACCTAGCATTTCTAAAGTAAAATTAACTATGGGAGAAGGGAGTGAAAATTTCCTACCTACCAATGTCTTTTACCAAAAACGAGAGGTCTTTAATCTGTAGGTGTGGTTTATAACTAATTCAAGTTATTCATAGTTTTACTTGAAAAATGTAAGATACATGCACAAAGACCATTTTTCTCCTTACTGTGCACAGTCCTGGGTCAAAACAACACACCATGTTGGTTTATCAGTTTTGAAATCAATACACTGCCGGGCTCGGTGGCTTAGCCTGTAATCCCACGCCTTTAGGAGGCTGAGGTGAGTGGACTGCCTGAGCCTGCGGGTTTGAGACCCGCCTAAGCAGCGAGACCTCATCTCTACAATAAATCAAAAAATCAGCCGGGCGTGGTAGCGCATGCCTGTAATTCCAGCTACTCGGAAGGCTGAAGCGGAAAGATCACCGGAGCCCAGCAGGCGAGGCTGCGGTGGCCAGGAGCGGCCATTGCACTCCAGTCTGGGCTACTGGGTTGATTCCAACTCAAAGAAAAAAAAAACAAACATACACTGAGCTAGGAGATGCAGAAGAAACAAAGATTTCAAGCAAGAGCCTGCCCTAAAGGAGAGTATAATCTTAAAGAAAGTTCAATAAAGTCAACTATTAATTTCTCTTTCTGATAATATGAGGAACAAGTGAAAACAAAGAAAGTGAAGATCTATATTTGGTTTTGGAAAGGAGTCACAAGTAAGACACGAAAACACATATTCACAGACTCTATTCCTGATGTAAGCCCTTGCCAATTTAGTGATGTCTGCAGCCCATCCCCTTTCACTCCCACCAATGCAAAGGAGGTCAAATAACTCAAGTTAATCAGTGATAATTCATGGGGATCCGATTAAAGGAAAAAAGCAAACAGGGCAACCCCTTCAGGTCCCCTCCCACTGTGAGAGCTTTTCTGTCCTCTCAATAAATCCTGCTTTCTCAAAAAAAAGAAAAAGAAAAAGAAAAAAAACCTGCAGCGGCAGGTTCCCGGCCACTGTAGCCTCAATCTGCTGGGCTCTGGTGATCCTTCCAACTCAGCCTTCGTAGTAGGAACTACAGGCACACACTACCATGCCTGGCTACTATTTTTCATTTATTGTAGAGATGAGTTCTCACCAAGTTGCCCAGGTAGGTCTCGAACTCTCAGCCTCAGAAAATCCACAGGCTGAGCCACTGAGCCCAGCCTGTTAATCTTTTAATGTCAAGAAATTTCAAACATCTTTTCAACTAGGGGGAAAAAGATTACAACATCATTCATTTTTTCATATGAAATGGGACAATGTCTGGGATTTGCTCCATAATAACTCAGGAAGGAGAAAAAGAGTAGATGAAGATATTCAACGGCTCTCAGTCAGGCACAATTTTATTTCTTTGGGAGACACTGGGCAATGCCTGGAGACGTTTTCAGTAGTCACAACTAAGTGTAGGTACTGGCCTCTGGAGGGTAGATGCTAGGGATGCTGCTAAGCATTTTACAATGCACAGATTCCCACAACAAAGAATTATCCAACCCTAAATGTCAATACTACCAAGGGTAAGAACCCTGGTAGAAGCAAAAGAAGAGTACTGCTACTGTTACTGTATTATGGCAAAGAGGGGCAGGAGGTGGGAGGTAGGAGAGAGGAATAAGAGATTCATTAATCAAACTTGTCTTTCTACATTTTTAAAACTATTTTATAATAGTTTTGCTTTTCTTTAAAACCACAATGTCCACACTTGCCTGAAAGCTCTGAGTACAATGAGTCAGAAAGGCTGTGATTCAAATATACCAGGAAGATCTAAAGTAAAAATGTAACAGCTCCTTCTACCAGTGCCTTGGACTCAACAAACCAGGAGAGCTGGGCTCAGTGGCTCAGCCTGTAATCCCTCGCTTAGGGAGGCTGAGATGAGTGGATTGCCGGGAGCGGCCACTGCACTCCAGTCTGGGCGACAGAGTGAGACTCCAACTCAAAAAACAAACAAACAAACCAGGATGGCCAGACTCGGGGGCTCAGGCTGGACTCAGTGGCTCACGCTGTAATCCCAGCACTTTGGGAGGCTGAGGCAAGTAGATTGCCTGAGCCCATGGATGCGAGACCCACCCAGGCAACTTGGCGAAATCTCGTCTCTACAATAAATCAAAAATTAGCTGGGCATGGTAGCACACGCCAGTAGTTCTGGCTACTTGGAAGGCTGAGGTGGGAGGATCGCCTGAGCTCAGCAGGTCGAGGCTACGGCGGCCGGGAGCTTGACACTGCACTCCAGTCTGAGCGACAGAGTGAGACTCCAACTCAGAAAAAACAAACCAGGACAACAGAATATTCCTAGCTAACAAAGAGTATGGGATGTACAAGAGGGGTCCAGACATATCCCGACTATTTTGTTACATCAGTTAGTTTCTTTTTGATTAGTTCTCTTTGTGAGGACTACAAATAAGAAAGCTAAATAAATATTATCACACTATTTAGAGAACCACAAACCCACCCCAACCTCTTCCTATTAGAACGGAGTAGTACATCTAACATCTATGTATCACTACAAAGGGGGTTTTATATAAATCTGCTACAAAATCTGGTCCATGTCACTAGAGAAATATTGAGCAAATCCACTTGTCTCTGCCTCACCTCCCAGTCCAAGCAATACCTTATTGCTCTATCTCTCATTGCTCTATCTTGAATAATTAATATCAATGTGTTTCTATATCCCTGGGAAACCAATGACCTTCCACTTCCTTCATTCAACATATCCAAATGCACCATTTATCATTCAGAATGAGTTAGTTGCTTCTGTGGAAAACAACAGAGATACTGAGACAAGAAAGAATGGGTCCGTTACCACATCAGAACAAGAGACTGAAACATACTTGTTTTGTCAATCAGGCTCTGAGCCTGCTCTTCCATCCATTTCTGATAGTAGTCTTTCACATTCTCTTTGTGTTTCCTACCACTGCAATGTGTCTTTCTCACAGATGGCTGTAAAACAGAAAGGTCACATCAGATATAAAAACTAAAAATGTTATAAAGCTTTACCTTTATATAGGCAACCCAGCTAGCATTAACAGCTTTAGCTGGCTGCTAAAGCATCGTTTATAAACATTATCCAGAAACACACTGCAGTAATTTTTTAATTTTTTTGGGTTGGAGTCTCACACTCTGTCACCCAGACTGGAGTGCAGTGGCCGCTCCCGGCCACCCGAGTCTCAAACTGTTGGGCTCCGGCGATCCTTCCGCCTCAGTCTTCCAATTAGCTGCAACTACAGGTGTGCGCTACCATACCCAGCGGATTTTTTTTTTTGAGTTGGGGTCTCACTCTGTCACCCAGGCTGGAGTGCAATGGCCGCTTCTGGCCACCGCAGCCTCGACCTGCTGGGCTCTGGCAATCCTTCTGCCTCGGCCTTCCAAGTAGCTGGAACTACAGGCACGCGCTACCATGCCCAGCTGATTTTTGATTTATTGTAGAGATAAGGTCTCGCCAAGCTGTCCAGACGGGTCTCGAACCTGCGGGCTCAGGCAATCCACTCACCTCAGCCTCCCAAAGGTGCGGGATTATAGGCTGAGCCACCGAGCTCGGCTGATTTTTGATTTATTGTAGAGATGAGGTCTCGCCAAGTTGTCCAGGCGGGTCATGAACCCATGGGCTCAGGCAATTCACTCACCTCAGTCTCTCAAGGCGTGGGATTACAGGCTGAGCCACCAAGCCCCGCTCACACTGCGGTAATTAATGTATTATCTTGGGAGCAGAGATCAGCAAACTATGACATACGGACCAGCCACTTGTTTTTGTAAAAAATAGTACTGCAACAGAGCCACGTTCATTCTTTTTTTTTTTTTTTTT
>NW_007253211.1:28727-32768 GCF_000164805.1 Carlito syrichta
CTCCGGCGATCCTTTCGCCTCAGCCTTCTGAGTAGCTGGAATTACAGGCATGCGCTACCACGCCCAGCTGATTTTGTTATTTATTGTAGAGATGAGGTCTCGCTGCCCAGGCGGGTCTCGAACCCACGGGCTCAGGCAATCCACTCACTCAGCCTCCCAAAGGCGCAGGATTACAGGCTGAGCCACCGAGCCCGGCTTTAACCTTTTTTTAAAGTTAACATTTATTGAACACTTCCTGTGTGTCAAGTATAATGATACAAGCAGTGCCTCGATCTTCATAAAAACCAAACGGGCATAGCACAATGGAATACTACTGAGAAAGAACAAATAACAGACATATGCAACACAAATGAATCCCAAAAACATGCTGAGTTTAAAAAAATGTCAGACATGCATGTAGGAGTATGCACCATAAGATTCCATTCATAGGAAATTTTAAAACGAGTAATATACTAATCTTTAGTTATAAAAACTAGATCAGTAAGAAGACAGGGGTGCAGGGAACTAACTGTGAAGGAACACAGATGAAATTTCTGGGGTTATGGAAATATTCTGCATCTTCATATATACATCAAGTTGTAATCATTTGACAAGTCATCAGGCCGGGCTCAGTGGCTCAGCCTGTTATCCCAGCACTTTGGGAGGCCGAGGCAAGTGGATTGCCTGAGCCTTCGAATTCAAGACCAGCCTGGGCAACTTGGCAAAACCTTGTTTCTACAATAAAACAAAAAAATTAGCAGGGTGTGGTAGCTCACGCATGTAGTTCCAGCTACTTGAGAGGCTGAGGTGGAAGGATCGCCAGAGCCCAGCAGGTTAATGCTGGGGTGGCTGTGAGCGTGCCACTGTACTCCAGACTGGGCAACAGAGTGAGATTCAAATTCAAAAAAAAACTCAAGCCATCAAACTGTGCGCTTAATATGTGTACATTCTGGCCGGGTGCAGTGCCTCATGCCTATAATCTCAGCACTTTGGGAGGCCTGGATGAGAAGATTGCTTTGAGCCATGGGTTAGAGTCCAGCCTGGGCAACTTAGGGAGACCTCATCTCTACAATAAGTCCAAAAAAAAAAGATGTGTGCATTTAATTGAATGCAACTAAGTCAATAAAACTGATGGAAAAGGTTACAAGGATGCTGGGTACAGTGGTTCATGCCTGTAATACCAGCACTTTGGGAGACAGAGACGAGCATTGCCTGAGCCCAGACTGGCAACTTGAAGAGACTTCATCTCTAGAATAAATCAAAAATCAGCTGGGCGTGGAGATGCATGCCTGTGGTTCCAGTTAGTGGGGAGACTCAGGTGGAAGGATCACCCAGCCCAGCAGGTCAAGGATATGGTGGTTGCGAGCATACCACTGCACTCCAGCATGGATGATCGAGACTCCTACTCCAAAGGAAAAAAAAATAACCAAGGCTATTATCTTCTATTATGCTTAAAGACTTGTTTCAAAACATGTAAGAGATAAATCATGGTCTAGAACCAGATTTCATTCAGATACTCCTCATGGTTGCCTAAATACCTCGCTACTGGTATACCCACTCACTTTTCACATGACTGCCTCAGAGGAAACAGATATGACTAATGTCAATTGTGAAAAAATTGCATTTTCAGTCTACATTTCAAAATATCCCTCCCTGTCTCCCAAATCACTGCTCACATTAATACATGAATGATGTCTTTTTTTGTTTGTTTTTTATTTTTTGGTTTTTTTGAGTTGTAGTCTCACTCTGTCACCCAGACTGGAGTGCAGTAGCCGTTCCCAGACACTGCAGCCTCGACCTGCTGGGCTCCGGCGATCCTTTTGCCTCAGCCTTCCAAGCAGCTGGAACTACAGGCATGCGCTACCACACCCGGCTAATTTTTTGATTTATTGTAGAGATGAGGTCTCGCCAAGCTGCCCAGGCGGGTCTCGAACCCGCGGGTTCAGGCAATCCACTCACCTCAGCCTCCCAAAGCACGGGAATACAGGCTGAGCCACCAAGCCTGGCGATGTCTTAAGTCTAATAAAATTATGACTAAGGATCAATCAAAGTCCAAAAGTACAGCACAGTTTTTATACATTTCTAAGTCCACTACAGGGAAATGCAACAATCAATCACCATGGAAATCTATTTTTCAACATCTCAATTTAGACTGACAACATAAAAAGGGCTCCTGATATTTCTCATGAAGAAACATTTATTATAAAGAGATACTTTTCAATTATCTGAATTCTGGCATTAGCAAGATGAATGGGTATAAGGAACTACAAAGCCAAAAAAGGGCAGTAAAGCATACTATTATGATTAAAGACATTAACAATTTCAGAAATTTATCACTAAGGGTTTTACTTAGAGAGGGGTAAAAAAAAAAAAAAAAAGGACCAGGGAACTATAGGCAAGGACAGACTAGCTACTAAAGGTATCAAGTTACTGGCAGATTCTCCTCTAAGACAACCTATAACAACACTTATCACTATAATTCTTCAAGAGGAACCACCCTATGTACATGTTCCACAAATCTATTAATGCTGGTACTACCTCTGACCACGTTAGAAAGAATTCCAAATCAAGTGACAAAAGAAAAAAAAACTGGCTAGTTTCCTGCAGCTACTACTATTCAAGATGACCAACAGTTATAATTTAGACCAGATTGGGAAACATAGAAATACTTGTCTCAGCCAGGCTTGGTGGCTCAGCCTGTAATCCCAGCACTTTGGGAGGCTGAGGTGAGTGGATTGCCTGAGCCCGCGGGTTCGTGACCCGCCTGGGCAACTTGGTAAGACCTCATCTCTACATAAAATCAAAAATTAGCCGGGCGTGATAGCGCATGCCTATAGTTCCAGCTACTTGGAAGGCTGAGGCGGGAGGATCGCCAGAGCCCGGCAGGTCGAGGCTGCAGTGGCCGGGAGCAGCCACTACACTCCAGTCTGGGTGACGGAGTAAGACTCCAACTCAAAAAAAAAAAAAAAAGAAATACTTGTCTCATTTTTTTAAAAGTGTTATAGGCTGGGCTCGGTGGCTCATGCCACTGCACTCCAGCATGCCACTGCACTCCAGTCTGGGTGACAGAGTGAAACTTCAACTCAAAAAAAAAGAAGTGTTATAATTTAATCAGATTTCTGCTGAGACAGCAAAGTTTACAGCGCAGTTCTCAAGATATGCTTGACAGACAGACGTCTACAGACATCCGAGATCCTTTCAGGCCAAAGAGTTTTCACAATACTACTAAGATATTACCTTCCTTTTTCAGTGTACTGACATTTACACTGATGATGCCAAACTCCTGGTACTTTAGAATGAATCAAGGCAGTGGCACCCTAACCTATTAGTGAGCACTGTATTCTTCAATGTCATGTACTCACAGGGGAAAAAAAGTCAATTTCACCAAGAGTGCATTTAAAAAAGCAGGAAAATTATTAATCATATTAAATCTCAATCATTAGGTTCATGTCTTTTTAATATTCTAGGTGACAAAATGGGAAGTCTGTATGAAGCACTCCTACAGCCTGCCAAAATATGATACTCTTTTCAAGGAAAAGCAGACAATTGTTCCAGTTGTGAGCTTTACCACCTTTCTCTTTGATGGAACACCATTTTTATTTGAAAGAACAACTAAGAAACAAATGAGCCGGGCTCGGTGGCTCAGCCTGTAATCCTATGCTTTGGGAGGCTGAGGTGAGTGAATTGCCTGAGCCCGCGGGTTCAGACCCGCGGAGACTTGGCGAGACCTCATCTCTACAATAATCAAAAAAAAAACTAGCCGGGTGTGGTAGCACGCGCCTGTAGTTCCAGGTCCTTGGAAGGCTGAGGCGGAAGGATAGCCGGAGCCCAGCAGGTCGAAGCTGAGGTGGCCGGGAGCGACCACTGCACTCCAGTCTGGGTGACAGAGTGAGACTCCAACTCAAAAAAAAAAAGAAACAAATGGGATATTCAGACTTCTCAAAAATAAATGAGTCCAGACACAGTGCCTCACACCTATAATCCCAGCACATTGGGAGGCCAAGGTGAGAGGATTGCCTGAGCTCGCGGGTTCGAGACCAGCCTGGGCAACTTGGTGAGACC
>NW_007253211.1:33685-41892 GCF_000164805.1 Carlito syrichta
CCTCTGCATTCCAGTCTGGGTGACAGAATGAGACTCCAATTCAAAAAAAAAAAAAAAAAAAAAAATTAGCCGGGCATGGTAGCATGTGCCTATAGTTCCAGCTAGGGAAGGCTGAGGGAGAAGGATCGCCGGAGCCCAGCAGGTCGAGGCTGCTGTGGTCGGGAGCGGACACTGCACTCCAGTCTGGACGACAGAGTGAGACTCCAACTCAAAAAAAATAAAAAATAAATAAATGGAGTGAGCCTGTTACTTCAAGAAAAGCAATTTATATTATTTGTTGACAATCACCAAATTTGAATTTTCAAGCAAAAATCAGTTTTAGAAAATCTTATCTGCCACTGTAAGTCTAGCCGCTTCCCAATACGTAAAGCTGGTTCAGATTAGATTGTGACATTAATGTCAACTTTTTTTTTTGAGTTGGAGTCTCACTCTGTCGCCCAGTCTGGAGGGCAGTGGCACGCTCCCGGCCACCGCAGCCTCGACCTGCTTGGCTCCAGCGATCCTTCCGCCTCAGGCTTCCGAGTAGCTGGAAGTACAGGCGCGCGCTATCAAGCCTGGCTAATTTTTTGACTTATTGTAGAAATGAGGTCTCGCCAAGTTTCCCAGGCAGGTCTCGAACCCGCGGGCTCAGGTAATCCACTCACCTCAGCCTCCTAAAGCACGGGATTACAGGCTGAGCCGCTGAGCCACCTGAGCCCGGCTAATTTTGTTTTTTGATAGAGAAGGGGTCTCGAACTCTGAGCTCATGTACCTCTCACCTCCACCTCCCAAAGTGCTGGGATTACAGGTATCAGCCACTAAATCCAGCTGTTAAGCAGTTTTTCATCAAAGTATACTGTTTCAAACCAAGGCATCTCTTTCCGGCTACATTATTCAAACATTTGAGTAACCTGACACAATAAAATACTGGCGCTTTTAAGGAAACTCTCCTAGGATGTTTACCAAAATTTTTTTGATCTTCAAACTTGCTAAAACTTTGTATATTCGGGTGGGACGTCCATAAAAACACTAGAAAACTTGTAAATATTCAATGAGTTATGGGAAGGGTGGAAAAATAAATGATTCCAAGCAGCAGGCCTCAAACCTCAGCAGGATGAAAAGCACAAACTTGTACCTTAAAACTACCTTACTTATTACACATAAGACTTTTTGAAGCTGTGAAAAGATACGCCACGCCACTTACAGAGTCATGGGTGAGGTACGTATCACAGTAGTCACAATAAAACCTGAAAAGAGGTGAAAGAGAAAATTAAATGACAACCACTTAATAGATGCGCAAGCAACGGAAGCGCTGTTCATCGCAAGAAAAAACAAATGGGACCACTCAAGACTCAAAAGCAGCAAACAAAGCGTCTAGATATAAACCAGGCATGTTTCGTCGCCTTGAGCGGGATGGATCTCCACTCTCAAAGGGGCGTCTGAAGCTCCCGGTCTCCCTCCCCACAACATCCTCTCCTGTCCCTGGAAGCTTCCAAATCCAGAAGCCGCTCTCCGCTCCCTCACCCGGCCACAACTAACGACTGCGACCACCCTCAGACTTCAGGGTCCCCACTCACTTAGGCATGCTGCTGCGCAGGCCGTTGGCCACTCCACTCCGCGACGCCCGGAAAGGACGCACATAGCAAGCGCCCACGACGCAAAACCGATGACGTCACCGGCGCGCCGATTTCAGAGCCCTCGCCGCCGAAAACCATGAGAGGGGCGGGACTTCCCGTCTCCTCCCTTCGCCTATAGAAAACCGACCAAAAAAAAAAAAAAGAGGACTAAGGGTCCCTACGAGGTTCAATCCACGTTCATTGAATCTTGATTCTCACCGGCGCGGTGCGTTACGCCTGTAATCCCGGCACTTTGGGAGACTGAGGTGAGAGAATTGCCTGAGGTTACATGTTCGAGACCAGCCTAGGCAACTTGGCAAGACCTCATCTCTACAATACATCAAAAAAAATTTAGCCGGGCGTGGTGGTTCTCACCTGTAGTTCCAACTACTTGGAAAGCTGAGGCAAAAGGATCGCCGGAGCCCAGCAGGTCGACGCTGAGTGGGCGTGAGCGTGGCACTGCACTCCAGCCTGGGCGACAGAGTGAGACTCCGACTTAAAAAACAAAACAAAACAAAAAGATTAGCCGGGAGTGGTAGTGCTCGTCTGTAATTCCGGCTACTTGGAAGGCTGAGGCGGAAGGATCGCTGGAGCCCAGCAGGTCGAGGCTGCGGTGGCCGGGAGCGGCCACTGCCCTCCAGCCCGGGCGACCGAGTGAGACTCTGACTCCAAAAAAGAAAGAAAGAAAAAATTAGCCAGGCGTCGTGGTGCCCGCCTGAAATTTTAGTTACTCGGAAGGCTAAGGCAGAAGGATCACCTGAGCCCAGCAGGTTAGGCTGAGGTGGCCATGAGCATGCCATTGCACTCCAGCTTGGGCAACAGAGTGAGACTCCTATTCAGAAAGAAAGAAAGACCTCATCTCTACCATTAAGCAAATACATTTTTTTAAATAATTGTTTTAGTTGCATGTGATAAAACCCTACTTAAACTAGCTTTGGCCGATTGGCAATATGGAGACTCACAAAGCTGGGACACCTGAAGGTAGATTTAGCCTATTATGGCTGACCTAGAGTCTCAAATAATATCCCGGTCTCTTTCTTCTGCCATCTCTCATCTCAGCTCAACTGCTTCTCTTCGCAGGTTGGCCTCACACTGCCACCTGGCAGGTGAGACAGCTTCATGTATCTCCAAGCTTTCATTCTTCCAGCACATCCTGCCAAAAGCCGAGGAAGGACCTGATTGGCCAGGCTTAGGTCAGGAGTCCTCCCTAGTTGGGGACAAGTGAAAAATTGTGGCTGACAGTCCCACTTAATCCTCAGGGAGTGAAAGAGTATCCAAAACTTTAGGAAGTACTGTTGTCAAAGAAGTACAGATGAGCATCCTGGGCCATAAGTGGTATGTACAGCTGTGACCATTGGTCATACCTTACCCAGTTTGCAAAACCCAATTCAAAGGAGATGCCAGTTTAAGGTGGTCCTTTCCATTGTCACTACCAGAGGACTTGGGTCCTTTGTTCCATAATAACCTATACCTTTCCTCAACCCTCCCATATCTTTCCCCAATGCCAAGACACAGAGAGTAATACTCAGTTATTCAATATTTATTCAACAGACATTTACTTGGTTTTCAGGTCTATGTTGGCCACTGTCAACAGGAAAATGAAGGCCAGACATGGTGGCTCAGGTCTGTAATCCCAGGCTTTGGGAGGCCAAGGCAGGAGGATTACTTGAGCCCAGGAGTTTGAGACCAGCCTGGGAAACAAAGCAAGACCCTGTTTCTACAAAAAAAATTAAACAATTAGCCATGCATGATGGCATATACTTGTAGTTCTAGCTACTTGGGAGGCTGAGACAGGAGAATCACTTGAGGCCAGGCATTCGAGACCAGCCTGGGCAACATAGTGAAATACTGCCTTTCAAGTCAGGTGTGATGGTATGCGCCACACACACTACTACTCAGGAGGCTGAGTTGGGAGGATTGCTTGAACCCAGGAGTTCAAGGCTGCAGCGAGCTATGACTGGCCATTGCACTTTAGCCTGGACAACAGAGTGAGACCTCATCTCTAAAATAACAAAAAGAAAAGAAAACGAATAACACACCATACCCACCACCAAATTTAGTGTGAGAGATAAGCATTTATTTATTTTGCATCAGTTTCACTCTCACCCAGGTGGTGACACAGCTCGTGCAGCCTTGACCAGCTGGGCTCAGGCAATCCTTCCACCTCAGCCTTCCAAGTAGCTGGAACTACACACACGTGCCACCACACCCAGCTAATTTTTTGATTTATTGTAGAGATGAGATCTTGCCAAGTTGCCTGGGCTGGTCTCAAACCCTTGGGCTTAGGCAATCCTCTCGCCTCCACCTCTCACAGTGCTGAGATTAAAGGTGTGAGCCACGTCAGCTGGCAGAGATAAGCATTTAAACAGAATTATAGCATTATATAGTAAGGGCTATGATAAGACAGGTTCATCAAAAGGCAGTATTGTAGTGGTCTTCAGATCTAGACAGCCTGGATTTGAATTCCAGTACCACCACAAGCTATTGCTTTGATCTTGGGGAAGTTGCTTAACCTCTTTGTGTCTCAGCTTTCTCATCTGTAAAATGGAGACAGTACTAGTTCCTACTTCATAGGGCATGGCTATGAGGGCAGAGTAAGATAATTCTCATAAAGTGCTTAGCACTCCACAGTTAGACTACAGTAACTGGTAGACAGTATTGGGACTGTAAGTAATAAGGATTAGTACCTGAGCCATTGCCTTGCTAAGCTATGGTGTGGCTATGTGCTCTTTGAGCTGTAGCCAATCCATGTTTTCTTAAACTTTGGCCCCTCCCCTACCTTGGGGAGGTGAATTTCCTCTTTATTTCTGTCTAATTTACTTTCAAAATAAACTATATATACTAAAAAAAAAAAAAGATTAGTGCCCAAAACCCCAGTCTCTTGAATTCCATGTCAGGAATTCTTTCGGGCCTCTTCAGGGCCACACAGAAGAGCTGTGGGACTCAGCTGCATTTTCCCCTCTCCCTTCCATTAAGAGATTTCAGCTTCACTTTGGAGCCATCACTGGCTGCTGACTCTTCTATGTGTTAGGCACTCTTCAGAATCCACAATTCTTAGTTCCATTCCCAAACTTCAGGGCCTTGAAATGCAGGCAAGAAGCTGAATCCCAAAGCAGACTTTCCTCTGTACCCTGAGCCATGCTTCCAGAGCTGCTGATAATTGCCTCACTAGGGTCAGTCATATCGTTATGACTTTCTCCCCAACTTTTCATTTTGAACTCAGAGCTTGCTGCCATGGAGTGGACTCAGAAGACTGAAACTTGTTCTTTCTTGTGGGAAAAAAACAGCATGATGTAGGACACCAGTTGTGAAAGCTCCTGCCAGGCCACCCAGGGGGTGTAAACATATCTGTGGCTGAGAACTCATGCCTGTGGCTGACAATCTTCAGCCCACTCTACTGTGCAAGTGAAATCAATTGGGAGGTGACCCAGCTGCTGCTTTCCAAGGCCATGGGTGCCTGGGGACAAGACTTTCTCCACCTAGCTTGGGCAAATGAGAACAACACTAAGACCACAATGAGGATGCCCATCTGATTTCCTACAGGGTGCCAACCATCTTTACCTGACCAGGTGAAAAGGAAATAACTATTTATTAGTTCTGCTGTGATTGTCTTGCCTCCCTCACAGTAAACAGAGCATTTGCTTCTGGAAATAGAAAAGGCCAAAGTCTCAGGGGAGCATATTCTTCTTTGAACCTCTTTATTATTAATCTAAAGTTGTTGGACCAACAGGCTATGAAGCATTAAAGGAAGCTGGGCAGGCACTAATTACCAATGCAGAAGAACAGGTTTGGCAGGGTGAGTTTAAATAACTCCTTACTGAAAAGGAGGTATTACTCACTCCTGAAATGCCTTTTCTTAGATAGATAGAATATTTTCTCTGAGCCCATTTTATTACCAGAGGAAGCCTTCAGTCTGACTCTAGGGGTGCCAAGCTGGAAACAGAACATAAGTGGCTCCTATTTGGCTTAGTACTCCAGGAGGACCTGAGACTGTGGTTGGGAGTGAGACACACACACACACACACACACACACACACACACACACACACACACTCTGATGCCCTAGGGCATGCTGTCTTTGGTAGTTTGGCTTTTACTGGTAGAGAGGGGAAACTAACATCTATTAAGTACTTAGTTTGTATGAGCACTAGATAACATTATTTCATTACATTATCTGGTAGAAACTGAGATCAAACAGGTGACATAATCTGAAAAAACTCACACAGTACATGGAAGAAACAGGACTTGACCCCAGTCAGTCTCGTGCTTACCCTCTTTCCATTGAACACACTGCCTGTGCATCTGGGACCTTCAAAATCTTGGCACAAGTGTAACCTGCTCCCAGTATTTCCCTTGCCTGGATAAGTGAGCCTCGGTTTCTCAGATAGGTACTTCAAATCATCAAAATGTAGCCCCCAGCTGGAAGGTCTTCCACTTACAAGGAACAACTCCACTATGAGGTGCATCTTATTGTATGTAAACTATACCCCAATAAGCCTTACTTTTTATTTACTTACCTTTTTTTAAAACTTGTCAAGTGCAGTAGTGAGAAGGGGGAAAGAATAGAACAATGAGTTTGAGCTATAACACTGTGAGCAGTCAACTGAGATGACTCACTACTTCTAGACCAACATAACTTCTTTTTATTTTTTGAGGTTGAGTTTGAGTCTCACTCTGTCGCCCAGGTTGGAGTACAGTGGCATGCTCATGGCCACCACAGCCTTGACCTGCTGGGCTCAGGCGATCCTTCCACTTCGGCCTTCTGAGTCGCTGGAACTACAGGTGTATGCCATCACAACCAGCTAATTTTTAAAAAATTTATTATTATTAGGGTCATCTTGCTGGGCCTTCAAAATAACTTAGGGTCACACTCTCCCAGCAGGACTTCCACAATGTTAGGTCAAGCCCACTGAGGGCGTGGGTGTCTGGGGTGCAATCCGATGCTGCATGAAAGATGCAAAGAACTGCAGAAGTTACATTAGAAAATATAGTTTATTTAAAAGTAAATTAGAGAGAGAGATACAGAGAAGATTTACCTCCCCAAGGTGGGGAATGGGGCCAAAACCAGGAAACATGGCGACAGCAATAGCTCAAAAAGCACATGGCCACACCAGTGTCTAGCAAGGCAATGGCCAGTGGCTACTTGTGGTTTGAGTCTTTTAACCATTCCTATTTTTTTTTTTTGAGTTGAAGTCTCTTTCTGTCACCAGGCCAGAATGCAGTGGCATGCTCCTGGCCACCGCAGGCTCAACCTGCTGGGCTCAGGTGATCCTTCCGCCTCAGCCTTCCAAGTAGCCGGAACTACAGACCCACGCTACCATGCCCAGATAATTTTTGATTTATTGTAGAAATGAGGTCTCACCATGTTGCCCAGGCTGGTCTCGAACCCGCCGGCTCAGACAACCCTCCTGCCTCGGCCTCCCAAAGTGCTGGGATTACAGGCTTGAGTCACCGTGCCCGGCCAACCATTCCTCTTGATAGGGGAAGATCGTTAAGGTGATTGGCTGCTGGTCTGCTCCACATCATCACGAAGGGGCAGGCAAGGGCTAGTACTGATGTCAGGTGATGGACAGCAGGCAAATGGGTGGGTTAGTCACATGATTGTTGCCATGGTGGGGGCTGTCTATGTCAGGTAGGTCACAAAGAGCTGATTAGGTTAATTTGGGGGTTTGGACCCCGAGAGTTTTTTCCTGCAAGAGACTTGTTAGACATTTGCCATCCTTAGACATTTGCAAACTCTTTGACCAAAGTGGTCATATTATCATTTCTATGACTTTGACCTTCCACCTTGACAAGGAACCTGAAAGTTTACCATAGATTATTATGCTAAATTGTGAATTGAAAGGTTGGGCTGTCCTGGTCTTGCATCTGAGGGAGAGGGAGATTCACCAAAGGGATGGGATAGGCTGCCTCTTGACCTTCAGTAGAATATAAATGCTTTCTAATGGTTATGCTGCAGCAAAAAGACTAAACCAAAAATAAACTGCCGGGCTCGGTGACTCAGCCTGTAATCCCGTGCCTTTGGGAGGCTGAGGTGAGTGGATTGCCTGAGCCCGCAGGTTCGAGACCCGCCTGGGCAAGTTGGCAAGACCCTCATCTCTACAATAAAATAAAAAATGAGCTGGGCGTGGTACCGCGCGCATGTAGTTCCAGCTACTTCGAAGGCCGAGGCTGAAGGATCACCGGAGCCCAGCAGGTCAAGGCTGCGGTGACCAGGAGCGACCACTGCACTCCAGTCTGAGCAACAGAGTGAGACTCCAACTCAAAAAATAAAAAATAAAAAGAATAAATTAAATCTCTTCTAGGTTTCTATAGGTAGCTCCTTTCAAGTGTAGAATCTAGTTCTCACCAGGTTGCCCAGGTGGGTCTCAAACCCATTGGCTCAAGCAGTCTTCTCTCCTTCACCGCGCAAACTGCGGGATTATAGTTGTGAACCACTGCACCTGGGCAGCATAACTTTTTGTTTTTTTGTTTTTTTTTTTTGAGTTGGAGTCTCACTCTGTCGCCCAGACTTGAGTGCAGTGGCACGCTCCCGGCCACCGCAGCCTCAATCTGCTGGGCTCCGGTGATCCTTCCACTTCAGCCTTCCAAGTAGCTGGAACTACAGGCGCG
>NW_007253211.1:41954-47958 GCF_000164805.1 Carlito syrichta
GCCCAGGTGGGTCTCCAACCCGCGGGCTCAGGCAATCCACTCACCTCAGCCTCCCAAAGATGCTGGATTACAGGCTGAGCCTCCGAGCCCAGCTAGCATAACTTCTTAAAAGATGTTGGAGGCCAGACATGGTGGCTCAGGAATATAATTCCAGCACTTTGGGAAGCCGAGATTAGAGGATTACCTGAGCCCATGGTTTCACGACCAGCCTGGGCAACTTGGCAAGACCTCATCTCTATAATAAATAAAAAAGTTAGCTGGGCATAGTGGCATGTTCCTGTAGTTCCATCTACTTGGAAGGCTGAGGCGGAAGGATCACTTGAGCCCAGCAGATCGAGGCTGCAGTGCTCGTGAGCATACCATAGCACTCCAGCCTGGTGACAGAGTGAGACTCCAACTCAAAAAAAAAAATGTTGGATATTGGCCAGACTCATTGGCTCACACCTGTAATTCCAGCACTTTGGGAGGCCATGGGGGTAGGACTGCTTGAGCTCAGGAGTTTGCAACCAGTCTGGGCAACATAGTAAGACCTGGTCTCTACAAAAAATAAAAACATTAGCTGGGTGTGGTGATGTACACCTGGGCCCAGGAGGTTAAGGCTGCAGTGAGCTATGATCATGCCACTGCACTCCAGCCTGGGTGACAGAATGAAACCTCGACTCAAACAAAAAACAAAAAACAGCCGGGTTCGGTGGCTCAGCCTGTAATCCCGCGCCTTTGGGAGGCTGAGGTGAGTGGATTGCCTGAGCCTGCGGTTCGAGACCTGCCTGGGCAGCAAGACCTCATCTCTACAATAAATCAAAAAATCAGCCGGGCGTGGTAGCGCGCGCCTGTAATTCCGGCTACTCGGAAGGCTGAGGCGGAAGGATCGCCAGAGCCCAGCAGGCGAGGCTGCTGTGGCTGGGAGCGGCCACTGCACTCCAGTCTAGGCGACAGAGTGAGACTCCAACTCAAAAAAAAAAAAATGAAAAAACAAAAAACAAAAACAGTTGGATACATTGAGATAGAAAAAACAGGAATTAAGCAGAAAAGCTGACCTCGAAGGTCTTATCTTAAGTAAGCAACTGCTTGTCGTCTCTGCTTCTATAAATACGCTATAAATAAGCATTTTTCCCTAACTGTAAATCTCTTCTTTTCCTGTAAACACACTTTATTTCACCTCATGCAAAAATGTCTGCTTCAGACATTTTTGTTGTAGGAGTGGAAGTAATTGTTCCTGGTCCTAAATTTAAAATTGTAAACCCACCAATGACAAACCCATTTATGTTATAACCGGAAAAGCTCTATAAAAGCAGCTTGAAACTGAGGGTCCGGGCTCAGGTTTGGGGAGGCTACTCCACCTGAGATTTCCATAATAAACACTTTCAATTCTCCTCTTCCTCTCTGGTGGGGTGAGTTGATGCAGTTGCTGTAACAGCATTACATAAAGAGCTCCTAAAAAATAATAAAATGACCACTGACTCAGTAGAAAAGTACAAATGAAAAGGAAATATGGGTAAATAACCATTATACATATGAAACACAGTCATCTTCACTCATAGTGATATGAATTTAAATTGAAAGTCACTAAGAGCCGGGCTAGGTGGCTCAGCCTGTAATCCTGTGCCTTGGGAGGCTGAAGTGAGTGGACTGCCTGAGCCTGTGGGTTCGAGACCCGCCTGGGCAACTTGATGAGACCTCATCTCTACAATAAATCAAAAAACTAGCCGGGTGTGGTAGCGCGCGCCTGTAGTTCCAGCTACTTGGAAGGCTGAGGCAGAAGGATCACCAGAGCCCAGCAGATCGAGGATGTGGTGGCCGGGAGCGGCCACTGCACTCCAGTCTGGGCGACAGTGAGACTCCAACTCAAAAAAAAAAAAAGTCACTAAGTACCATTTATCACTTATTAAGATTAGTAAAAATCCAAGATTAACAACACTTAGAACAGCCATGACTAGGTGTAAGCCAGAGCCTTCATACAAGTATAAATTGAAATAATTCCTGATGAGAACAATTTGGCAATATCTATGAAAATTCTATATGTAGGGTTGAGGCTGTGGTGACCATGAGCATGCCACTGCACTCCAGCCTGGGCAAGAGTGAGACTCCAACTCAAAAAAAAAAGACCAAAAAAAAGTTAGTGAACAAAAAACTTTAACAGCGGTGACTCACGCCTATAATTCCAGCACTTTGGGAGGCTGAAGTGAGAGGATTGCCTGAACTCACAGGTTCAAGACCAGCCTGGGCAACTTGGTGAGACCTCATTTGTACAATAAATAATAATAAAAAAAAATAGCCAGGCATGGTGGCTCATGCCTGTAGTTCCATCTACTTGGAAGGTTGAAGCAGAAGGATCACCAGAGCCCAGCAGGTCAAGGCTGTGGTGGCCGCGAGCATGCCACTGCTCTCCAGCCTCAACGACACAGTGAGACTCCAACTCAAAAAGTAAAAATAAAAAAGACTTTAACAAACACCTCACAAAAGAAAATATTAAAATGTTTATAAAGCCCATTAAAGCCGGGCTCGGTGGCTCAGCCTGTAATTCCACACCTTTGGGAGGCTGAGGTGAGTGGATTGCCTGAGCCCGCGGGTTCGAGACCCGCCTTGGCAAGTTGGTGAGATCTCATCTCTACAATAAATCAAAAAATCAACTGGGCATGGTAGCGCTCGCCTGTAGTTCCAGCTACTTGGAAAGCTGAGGCGGAAGGATTGCCGGAGCCCAGCAGGTCAAAGCTGCGGTGGCCAGGAGCGGCCACTGCACTCCAGTCTGGGCAACAGAGTGAGACTCCAACTCAAAAAAAAAAAAAAAAGTCCATTAAAAAGTGCTCAAAATTATTACTCATTATAGAATGCAAATTAAAACCAGAATGAAATACCACCAGAAACTCACCATAATGTCTAAAATTTTAAAAACTGGAAATACCAAATGTTGGTAAGAATGGATTAATGGGAACTCTCATATATTGCTGGCTAGAGTGAAAAATTGTACAACTAGCTTCGGAAAATATTTGGCAGTTTCTTATACAGTTAAACATATACCTACCTATTCGGTAGCACAAGAATTCCACTCCTAAACAATTACCTGAATAGCATGAAAACATATGTCCACACAAAGACTTGTACAAGAATGTTGAAAGAAGTTTTTTTCATAATAACCTTAAACTGGAAGCAACCCAAATGACCATCCAAATAGAATGATTAAACACATTTGCCGGGCTCCGTGGCTCAGCCTGTAATGCCGCACCTTTGGTAGGCTGAAGTGAGTGGATTGCCTGAGCCTGCGGGTTCGAGACCCGCCTGGGCAGCGAGACCTCATCTCTACAATAAATCAAAAAATCAGCCGGGCGTGGTAGCGCGTGCCTGTAATTCCGGCTACTCGGAAGGCTGAGGTGGAAGAATCACCAGAGCCCAGTAGGTCGAGGCTGCAGTGGCCGGGAGCAGCCACTGCACTCTAGTCTGGGTGACAGAGTGAGACTCCAACTCAAAAACAAGCAAACAAAAAACACATTTATACAATAGAATGTTGCTCAACAATTAAAAGGAAGAAGCCGGGTGCAGTGGCTCACTCCTGTAATTCCAGCACTTTGGGAGGTGGAGGCAAGAGGATCACCTGAACCCATGAGTTCAAGACCAGGCTGGACAATATAACCAGACCTCATTGACACAAAAAACCAAAATAAGAAAAAAATTAGCCAGATGTGATGGCAGATACCTGTAGTCCCAGCTACTCAGGAAGTTGAGGAGGGAGGATTGCTTGAGCCTAGGAGTTCAAGGCTGCGGTGAACCATGATCATGCCACTGCACTCCACCCTCAGCAACAGAGTGAGACCCCTAACTCAAAAACAAAAGATATAGCCGGGCTTAGTGGCTCAGCCTGTAATCCCACGCTTTGGGAGGCTGAGGTGAGTGGATTGCCTGAGCCCGCGGGTTCGAGACCCGCCTGGGCAGCAAGACCTCATCTCTACAATAAATTAAAAAATCAGCCGGGCGTGGTAGTGCATGCCTGTAATTCCGGCTACTTGGAAGGCTGAGGTGGAAGGATTGCAGGAGCCCAGCAGGTCGAGGCTGCGGTGGCCGGGAGCAGCCACTGCACTCCAGTCTGGGCGACAGAGCGAGACTCCAACTCAAAAAAAAAAAAAAAATTAGCCAGGCCTAGTGGTGTACACCTGTAATTCTAGCTACTTGGAAGGTTGAGGTGGAGGGATCACCTGAGCCTAGCAGATCGAGGCTGTGGTATGACCGTGAGTGTACCACAGCACTCCAGCTTGGGCGACAGAGGGAGACTCCAACTCAAAAAAGAAAGAAAAGAAAATCATCATGGATACTAAAATTTGAGGGTTATAGCATGATAAAGAATAGTCTTAAAGTATCTCCTCACAAATTACTTTTTTTCTTTTTTTTTGAGTCAGGCTCTTACTCCGTGGCCCAGGCTGGAGTACAGTGGCACATTATGGCTACCACAGCCGCAACCTGCTGGGTTCAAGTGATCCTCCTGCCTCAGTCTTCCAAGTAGCTGGAACTACAGGTCTGCACTACTATCCTTGGCTAATTTTTTTAATTGCTGTAGACATGAGGTCTCGCCAAGTTGCACAGGCTGGTCTTGAACCCCTGGGCTCAGACAACATCACCTTGGCCTCCCAAAGTGCTGGGAGCACTTGCCTGGCCTCTTAAAAATTACTTTTTATTGAGAAAAGGGCAATTTTTTTTTTTGAGTTGGGGTCTCACTCTGTCACCCAGGTTGGAGTACAGTAGCACACTGACGGTCACCACAGCCTCAACCTACTGGGCTCAGCCTTCCAAGTAGCTGTAACTACAGGTACGCGCCACTGTACCTGGCTAATTTGTTTTTGTTTTTGTTTTTGTTTTGTTTTTTTTGAGTTGGAGTCTCACTCTGTTGCCCAGACTGGAGTGCAGTGGCCGCTCCCGGCCACCGCAGCCTCGACCTGCTGGGCTCCAGCGATCCTTCCGCCTCAGCCTTCCAAGTAGCTGGAACTACAGGCGTGTGCTACCACGCCCGGCTAATTTTTTGATTTGTTGTAGAGATGAGTTCTCGTCAAGTTGCCCAGGCAGGTCTCGAAGCCGCGGGCTCAGGCAATCCACTCGCCTCGGCCTCCCAAAGTACTGGGATTACAGGCTGAGCCACCGAGCCCGGCCAATTTTTTTTTTTTAATTTATTGTAGAGATGAGGTCTCACCAAGTTGCCCAGGCTGATCTCGAACCTGTGGGCTCAGGCAATCCTCTCATCTCAGCCTCCCAAAGTTCTCAGATTATAGGCATGAGCAACCGCACCCAGTTGATAAAGGGGAAATTAATAATTTGGCAGTGGATTAGTCTGGTAGTCCCCAAGTGATCAAAATTGACATTATCAATATTAGGACAAACTAACATCAGAACCTCCTGAAATGATATCATATACCTGTCATACTGCATAATCTGAATCTAAGGATGAGGGAACTTCAGCCAAACAAAAATTGAGTGACATTCTGCAAAATACATAGCTGTATTCTCTCAAAATATCAAGAGTGAGAAAAACAAAGTAAGGCTGAGATTAGAGGAAACTGAAAACACACGACTACTAAACATGGTCCTGAACTAAGTTTTGTTTTGTTTTGTTTTTTAGAGACAGTGTCACGTTGCCCAGGCTGGTCTCAAACTCCTGGCCTTAAGCAATTCTGTCTCCTTGGCCTCCCAAAGTGCTAGGATTATAGGTGTGAGCCACTGTGCTTGGCCAATGCTAAATATTATTTTGAGAGTAGAAGTAGGTAAAATGGATACTATTTAGACAATTGCCAAAATTTGAATCTGAACCCGATTGGTTTCCTATGACTGCTGTAACAAATTACCACAAATTTGGTGACTTAAAACAATACAAATGTATTTTTTTTGTTTTGTTTTCTGTGTTTTTTAGTCAGAGTCTCACCTCTGTCACCCAGGCTGGAGTGCAATGGCATGCTCACAGCCATTGTAACCTCGATCTACTGGGCTCAGGTGATCCTTCTGCCTCAGCTTTCCTTTTTTTTTTTTT
>NW_007253211.1:47978-62285 GCF_000164805.1 Carlito syrichta
ATCCCCACCTGTTCCTCCTTTATAGTGCAACTTAGACATCATTTCCTCTTATTTTGTTTTTGAGTTGGAGTCTCACTCCGTCACCCAGACTGGCGTGCAGTGGCCGCTCCCAGTCGCCGCAGCCTCGACCTGCTGGGCTCTGGCGATCCTTCCGCTCAGCCTTCCAAGTAGCTGGAACGCGCTACCACACCCAGGTAATTTTTAAAAATTTATTGTAGAGATGAGGTCTCACCAAGTTGCCCAAGCAGGTCTCGAACCCGTGGGCTCAGGCAACCTACTCACCTCAGCCTCCCAAAGCGCGGGATTACAGGCTGAGCCACCGAGCCCAACTGCCTCAGCTTTCCAAATAGCTGGAACCACAGGCATGTGCCACCATCCTCAACTAATTTTTTTGATTTATTGTAGAGACAAGGTCTCGCCATGTTGTTCAGGCTGGTCTCGAGCCCCTGAGCTCAGGCAATCCTCTCGCCTCCACCTCCCAAACTGTTGGGATTACAGACTTGAGCCACCGAGCCAGGCACCACAAATGTATTTTCCTTTTTTTTTTTTGAGTTGGAGTCTCATTCTGTCACCCAGACTGGTGTGCAGTGGCCGCTCCCAGCCACCACAGCCTCGACCTGCTGGGCTCCGGCGATTCTTCTGCCTCAACCTTCCAAGTAGCTGGAACTACAGGCGCGTGCTACCACACCCGGCTCATTTTTTTTTTGATTTATTGTAGAGATGAGGTCTCACCAAGTTGCCCAGGCGGGTCTCGAACCTGCGGGCTCAGGCAATCCACTCACCTCAGCCTCCCAAAGTACTGGGATTATAGGATGAGCCACCAAGCCTGGCTACACAAATGTATTTTCTTACAGTACTAGAGGCCCAGAAATCTGAAAGCAGTTTCACTGGACTACAATCAAGGTGGTTACAGGATTGAACTCTTTCTGGACTGGTAAAGCACACAATGTCTCCCACTTATTCTTGAATAAATCAGAAATATATATATAGATAGATATATATATAATGGAGCAAAATATAAGCAATTAGGAAATCTGGATATGGAGGGTTGTATCATTTTTGCAACTCATACCAAAATTTGAAATTATGTTAAAATTTATTTATATATTTATTTTTTGAGTAGGAGTCTCACTCTGTCGCCCAGGCTGGAGTGCAGCAGCATGCTCACGGCCACTATAGCCTCCGTCTGCTGGACTCAGGCAATCCTTCTACTTCAGCATTCCAAGTAGCTGGATACAGGCACACGCCACCACGCCCAGCTAATTTTTTGATTTATTGTAAAGAGCCACCTTGCCTGGCTCCTATATGTTAAAATTTAAAGATACTGAAAGAATTAGTATTAAGGGTAATAGGGGAAAGGATATAAGAATAAATTTTCATGCCAAGTCTAAAGTCAGTGGAATGTATTACTAACAAGAGCCAGGAAAATATGTTAGATGGTAAACATTTCTTTGCATTTGGACAATGCTTCTTTTCCAAATCATTTCACAGCTATTGCCTTGTTTGATTTTTTGCAATAACCACGTGAGGTTAGAGGAGCAGTTATTTTTACTCCCAGTGGACAAATGAAAAAGCTGAAGAATGGAAGAGTTCACTGACTCAGTCAAGATACCATAAAAGGTTAGTGGCAGAGTTAGAGGTTAGAAAGTCTTCTGATTCTCCTATGCTAGATATAAGGAAGTGGTTAAAACTGACTGGAGTTAGACAGACCTGCACTCAAACCTTCTTGAATCCTGACTACAACTCATCTAGCTATATTACTTAGGGTAGGCAAGCTTATGCAGTAGTGACAAATAAACCCTGGAATGCCAGCAGCTTAACAGAACAAAGGTTTATTTGTTGTTCCCTTAACAGTGTAATATAGGCCAGCTAGTTCTCTTGAGTGGCTCTCCTCCAAGCAGTTACTCAGGGATCTAGGTTTTGTCCTTGGGAGTGTAGCCACATCAGACCAATTTGGTTCAACTTTTTTTTAGTTTTTATTTTTTGTGTTGGAGTCTCACTCTGTAGCCCAGACTTGAGTGCAGTGGCCGCTCCTGGTCACTGCAGCCTCGGCCCACTGGGCTCCAGCAATCCTTCCCCATCAGCCTTCCAAGTAGCTGGAACTACAGGTGCGTGCTACCACGCCCGGCTAGTTTTTGATTTATTGTAGAGATGAGGTCTTGCCCTCGACCTGCTGGGCTCCGGCGATCCTTCCGCCTCAGCCTTCCAAGTAGCTGGAACTACAAGCACGTGCTACCACGCCCAGCTGATTTTTGATTTATTGTAGAGATGAGGTTTCGCCAAGTTGCCCAGGTGGGTCTCGAACCCGCGGGCTCAGGCAATCCACTCACCTCAGCCTCCCAAAGGCGCGGGATTACAGGCTGAGCCACCGAGCCCGGTTGGGTGAAATGTTTTATGCCTGGAAATGGAGTATGGACCAATCTTCAATGACATGAGTCCCTGTATGCTTAGAGGGAAAATAAAACAGTTCATGAATCCCTAAATTTGATGCCTGAATTTGATCCTAAATTTTGAATACCAGCTATGTAAACATGAGTAATTTACTTAAACTCCTCAATTTTCTCATTTATCAAATAGGGACAATAATTCCACAGAGTTGTTATAGTAAATGAAGCGCAAAATGTACATCCCTTGTGTAGCATGTTGGCTGGCACTGTCGATCATAAATGATAGGTATTACTATCACATAATTTCTTGTGTCTCTTCCATTCCTAGTTATATCAATTCCCTGGCTAGCGGTGGACATTACTCATGCCAGACCTTTCCACATAGTATCCATTTGCTCCTTGCTGTCTGCCCACAAGGTAATGTAGATTTGTTTCATCAAAAGAAAAGATCAAGGCCTTGGAGCAGGGCCCATATAACAGGATGTAATGTGAAGAGCCGTGGATTACAGCGTGTCATTTTGCAAGCTATGCCTTAGTGCAGAGGCTGGGGAGCAGCAGAAGCATTCCTAGGCTCCCTGGGGTTGCTGAGATGGCCCCTCTTGCTCTTAACAGGTGTTGGCAAACTGCCAACAAAGCTGCCAAGGAGCCTATTCTCTACTCTGGCATTTAGAGAGAGAGGACAGTGTGGTACTCAGGGGAGGTGAGGCACAGCAGCTGTCCTGCACTTACAACTTTCTCTGTACTTAATGCCACAGTAATTTTTTTTTTTTTTTTTGAGTTGGATTCTCACTCTGTCGCCCAGACTGGAGTGCAGTGGCCACTCCCGGCCACCACAGCCTCGACCTGCTGGGCTCCGGTGATCCTTCCGCCTCAGCCTTCCGAGTAGCCGGAATTACAGGCATGTGCTACCACGCCCGGCTGATTTTTTGATTTATTGTAGAGATGAGGTCTTGCTGCCCAGGCAGGTCTCGAACCCACGGGCTCAGGCAATTCGCTCACCTCAGCCCCCCAAAGGTGCGGGATTACAGGCTGAGCCACCGAGCCCGGCTTGCCACAGTAATTTAAGGTGGCCCACTTAAGACTTGTCAAAAAAGACCCAACAGGGATACCCTGGGCTTCCTGCTGACCTGAAAAACAGAGCATTGAGATTCATGAGCAGAGTGCAGGGTGGACTGGTGATGTTAATGCTGATTGCTTGAGGTGGTGTTTGGTTTCTCCACTGTAAAGTTACTGTTTTTCCCTTTGTTATAAACAATTTATTATTATTATTATTGTTATTATTACTTTAATTGGAATCTCACTCTTGTCACCTAGGCTGTAGTGCAGTGACACGCTCAGGGCCACTGCAGCCTCGAACTGCTGGGCTTAGGTGATCCTTCTGCCTCAGCCTTCCAAGTAGCTGGAACTACAGACACACACCACCACACCTGGCTGGTTTTTGTGACTTATTGTAGAGACACAAGTTGCCCAGGCTGGTCTCAAACCCCCAGGCTCACGCAATCCTCTTGCCTCGGCCTCCCAAAGTGCTGAGATTACAGACTGAGCCACCGTGCCCAGCCGACCATTTATTTTCTGCAGTATAGAAATGTTTCTTTCAGTCTGGAAATGAGGACGGAGAGCCAGAATGTCAGACTTGCAGGCTGCATAGACCTTACTTCATTTTCTACACACAACCAAGCCATGATTTGGCCCACAAACACTGAGGGTTGTTTAATGTTCTAGATTGTAACCAGAGTAGAAAAGTTCAGCAAATTTGGCAAACAATGTAATTCATGATGGTATAGCCAAATTAATCATCTTTTAGATTAGTAGAAGTTCTCTTGGTTTTACAAACCAGCAGATTTGGACCACAGTAAAGTAAAAATTTAAGACCTGAATCAAATTTTGAATTCATTTGAAACAAATAGCCACTTTTACTGAAGTCTTAAGCAAGTGAGACAAGCAACTTTTGGTCATTCTCAAAAGAAATTAACCCAGATTCTCTCATAGTTATTTGCAAGCCTATGACTTCTTTGTGGCTCAAATCAACATAAATAGGTTCAGAGCTCCTTTCTCCTCCATGCAAGACCAGTCTGGACAGCCTCTGTCAAGATCAATGTTAGAGCCTGCTTAATTGTGCTGTGTTTGCTGACTGACTCTCTGACCTCTTGGACTCTGGATCTTACTTGTCTCAACCTATGGTCTTATCCCATTTCCCCCTTACTTAGTGATCTCTGTTGACTTGAATCTTTTCTGCTGATTTCTGCCATATCCTTGGTAGTCCCATCTTCTTACCACTTATCAAAGACAGCTCCAGAAATTTCTGTAATTGTAGTTCTTAGGATACTCAATCTCTTTGGAAAGTGTTTAAGCAGGTGTTCCCAGAGGACATGAATGAAACCCCTTGGAATTGTGAGTCCTGAGGATTCTGAAATCCAGGAAATTTTTATGAAGCTACATATGCCCAGCGCTGTTTTTATGTAAATTGTGTGCTTAATTGGAATGGTTTGCTGGGTAGGAGAGCTAAAACTGCCTCCAGGTCACCCCTTGGTGACATGACTACCACTCATGGCCAGGCATAAAAATAAATGTGTGGAGAGAATTTGAAACTAAAGGTTGTGGCAGTTTGCAGTTACCACCAACATCTTCTGAAGAGGCAGGAAGAGATCCAGCAGAAATTGAGACTACAAGGAAAGCTGAAAGAAAGAAAAAAAGAGGAAGAACTTGCCAGAAGCCAATCTACACATAAGGGCAGACACCTAATCTCTCTCTCCTGGGTCTGGAGAGGATGGTTCAGGAAACCCTATTGTTAAAAAGGGCTCGGTAAACCGGGCTCGGTAAACCGGGCTCAGTGGCTCAGCCTGTAATCCCGCGCCTTTAGGAGGCTGAGGTGAGTGGATTGCCTGAGCCCGCGGGTTCGAGACCCGCCTGGGCAGCGAGACCTCATCCCTACAATAAATCAAAAAATCAGCCGGGCGTGGTAGCGCCTGCCTGTAATTCCGGCTACTCGGAAGGCTGAAGTGGAAGGATCGCCAGAGCCCAGCAGGTCGAGGCTGCCACCGCACTCCAGTATGGGCGACAGAGTGAGACTCCAACTCAAAAAAAAAAAAAACAACAACAAAAAAAAAAAACGGGCTCGGTGGCTCAGCCTGTAATCCCGCGCCTTTGGGAGGCTGAGGTGAGCGGATTGCCTGAGCCTGTGAGTTTGAGACTCGCCTGGGCAACTTGGTGACACCTCATCTCTACAATAAATCAAAAATTAGCTGGGCGTGGTAGCGTGTGCCTGTAATAACTTGGAAGGCTGAGGGGGAAGGATCGCAGGAGCCCAGCAGATCAAGGCTGCGGTGGCCGGGAGCGGCCACTGCACTCCAGTCTGGGAGACACAGTGAGACTCCAAATAAAAAAAATAAATAAATAAAAATAAAGGCTTTTCTGGAAGAGGAATGCAGCATGGGGCTGTGAATCAGGTGACCCAGCTTCACATTCTAAGACTCCAAGTTCCACTTATGTAACCCTGTGAAAATCCCTTAACAGTGAGTCTCCTGGTCTATAAATTAGGGCCATTGCCCCAGACCACCTCATAGGGTTGTTGTGAAGTCCAAATGAGACAGCAATGTGAGAGTGTAGTAAGTAGTTTGATTTGCTTTGGCATTTTAAGTTTCAGTTTACCTAAAAACGCCTAGGCTTCTTGGAATTTCCTCTGAAAGTTTTAGGGAACCTGACAATCATTTTGACTGCAATTTATTTTTTTCTAACCTCCCCTTGAGTTCAGAAAGTCCCCTTTTATGACACAAATGCCCCTGGGGGAAAAAACAACTGACTTGTTTACAGATAACACCTTAAGGGTCCATAAATGCTTCAGTTCTGAGCAGGAAGAGGGTATGGGTTGGACCTTTGGGCAGAAAGGGAGGAACCCATGGGGGCTCAAGTTCTGTAAAGAGACACAGAGAACTGATAGCAGACAAGGTAGAAAGCAAATTTAGTCTGCATCCCAATTTTGATGAAGAAAAAACCTGGCAGAGCAGGACTATATTTCACCAATTTTGTTTTTTTTGGGGTTTTTTTGGTTTTTTTTTTTTTGAGTTGAAGTCTCACTCTGTCGCCCAGACTGGAGTGCAGTGGCCGTTCCCGGCGGCCTCGACCTGCTGGGCTCCGGCGATCCTTCCACCTCAGCCTTCCGAGTAGCCGGAATTACAGGCATGCGCTACCACGCCCGGCTGATTTTTTGATTTATTGTAGAGATGAGGTCTCGCTGCCCATGCGGGTCTCGAACCCTCAGGCTCAGGCAATCCACTCACCTCAGCCTCCCAAAGGCGCGGGGTTACAGGCTAAGCCACCGAGCCCGGCTACCAATTTTGTTTGATGTGCCAATTTCTTTCTTTTCTTTTTCTTTCTTTTTTTTTTTTTTTTTTTTGAGTCTGACTCTCACTCTGTCACCCAGGCTGGAGTGCATTGGCACGCTCCCGGCCACTGTAGCCTGGATCTGCTGGGCTCTGGCGATCCTTCTGCCTCAGCCTTCCAAGTAGCTGGAACTACAGGCGTGCGCTACCACGCCTGGCTAATTTTTTGATTTATTGTAGAGATGAGGTCTCGCCGAGTTGCCCAGGCGGGTCTCGAACCTTCAGTGTCAGGCAATCCACTCACCTCAGCCTCCTAAAGCGCAGGATTACAGGCTGAGCCACCGAACCTGGTTTAACTTTTTTTTTAAGAGATGAGGTCTCATTTTATTGCCTGGGCTGGTCTTGAACTTGTGAGCTCAAGCAATCCTCCCACTTTAGTCTCCCAAATTGCTGGGATTTCAGGTGTGAGCCACCGTGCCAGCCTTCGATCTCTTAATGGTGTGTTTTGATGAATTACATTTCTTATTTTAATATAGTCCAATGTATCAATTATTTTATTTATTTATCTGTTGGTTGGTTTGAGTTGGGTCTCACTCTGTCACCCAGGCTGGAGTGCAATGACATAAACATGACAATCACGGCTCATGGGAGCCTTGGTTTACCTCAATGATCATAGCTCATGTCAGTGTTTTTCTTGTTCTGTTTAAGAAATCATTTGCCTATTCTCACTTTTTAAATAGCAGAACAGTAGCTGGGTGCGGTGACTCACACCTGTAATCTCAGAGCTTTGGGAGGTCAAAGCAGGAGGATTGCCTGAGCAGAGGAGTTTGAGACCAGCCTTGGCAACATAGTGAGACCTCATCTCTACAAAAAATTAAAATATTAGTCGGGCTTGGTGGCACTTACTTGTAGTCCTAGCTAATCAGGAGGCTGAGGTGGAATTGTGATTCCACCTCAGTGATTGTGCCACTGCACTCAAGCCTGGACAACAGAGTAAGACTCTGACTCAAAAATAAATGATTAAATAATAAAAATAGAAAATTATATTCTTTTCAAAATACATTGTAATAAAATGTGAACACATAGATTATCAAAAAGAAGAAAAATAAGTACTGATAATGCAACCATCCAGAGATATAATTTATTAACATTTTGGTATATATTCTAGTATTTATAAATGTTTACACATACTTTTGTTTTCAAAAAAGTGGGATGATACTGTACTTTTTAGTTAATACATACTCATCCTCATAACTTTTTTTTTTTTTTTGAGTTGGAGTCTCACTCTGTTGCCCAGACTGGAGTGCAGTGGCCGCTCCCGACCACCGCAGCCTCAACCTGCTGGGCTCCGGCGATCCTTCTGCCTCAGCCTTCCAAGTAGCTGGAACTACAGGAGTGCGCTACCACGCCCGGCTAATTTTTGATTTATTGTAGAGATGACGTCTCGCCAAGTTGCCCAGGCGGGTCTCGAACCCCGGGCTCAGGCAATCCACTCACCTCAGGCTCCCAAAGGCACGGGATGACAAGCTGAGCCACCGAGCCCGGCCCTTATAACTTTTCATGTTTGGTCATATTCTATCATATGGATATGCCAGAAGCATAACTTTTAACTAGTAGATTTTACATAGTAAAATATAAATAAGCAATATCAATAACATTGACTGGAACTCCTTACGTTTATTTTGATTGAGACTCATTTGAGGAATCCACCAAGACAATTGCATATAGTGTCAGAATTTTGGTTCAGGTATGGCTATGGAAATGTCACTCAATGTCTCTCCATGTTTGAGAGAAGGTCAGAGCAAGTCATCCCTGAGGACTGCATCAACTCTGAATGTCTAGGGATTGATTCCTTACAGAGTCTGTTGCAATGTGTCTTTCTCTTCTGTAGTGTTTTAACTGACTCACTTGCGATCTGAATGATCTGTTAGTGCAGAGTAAATATGTATTCATAAGAAAAACCCTTGGGGAACTTGGTGGCAAGGTAATCATGTCCTTGGAGGAGAATGGGTACAGGGGACATACCACACAGCTTTGCTTAAAGCCAGCTGTGGTTGTGTGACCCCAAGGGACTTCCCGGCAGAGAAGCTAAAAAATTAAACTTTACTTCTTGTCAAGTAAGGGTTATGGACTTTCGAGGGGAACTCACTACTGCGTTTAACTCTCAAAAATTGGGGGCCAGTCTCAGTGGCTCAGCCTGTAATCCCAGCACTTTGGGAGGCCGAGGCAAGAGGATTGCCTGAGCATGCGGGTTCGAGACCTGCCCGGGCAACTTGGTGAGACCTCGTCTCTATAATAAACCAAAAACTAGCCGAGCGTGGTAGCGCACGCCTGTAGTTCCAGTTGCTTGGAAGGCTGGGGCGGAAGGATGGCAGGAACCCAGCAGGTCGTGGCTGTGGTGGTTGGGAGCGTGTCACTGCCCTCCAGCCTGGGTGACAGAGTGAGACCCCGACTCAAAAAAAAAAAATTGGGAAAAAGGACCCCAAATTAAAAAGACACCACAAAAGGTATAAGTGCAAGGTATTGCAAAAACTTATTAGGAGAGTTGAGCAGAGAAAATAATATCAAATGAATTGGCACTCAGAAGGCTGGGTGTGGAGGCTCAGGCTTGTAATTCCAACACTTTGAGAGGCCAAGGTAGAAGGATTGCTTTAGACCAGGAGTTCAAGACCAGCCTGGGCAACATAGTGAGATCTTGTCTCTACAAAATTTTTTTTTTAGGGTAAATATGTATGTGTGTATATATATATATATAGGCCGGGTGCAGTGGCTCACACCTATAATCCCAGCACTTCGGAAGGCCAAGGTGAGAGGATTGCGGGAGCCTGCAGGTTCAAGACCAGAGACCAGCCTGGGCAACTTGGCAAGATCTCATCTCTTCCAAAAATAATAACAATAATAAAACAAATATGCAGTATCTCAGAAATATCCCCTTGGGTTTCTGAGATGATAGTCAAGGATTTGATTTGGAAAGTGAGAGTCAGAAATCTCAATTTTGGTTGATGCTTATTTGTGGACTAAGCACTTCTCTGAGCCTGTGTCTCCATCCATAAAATGAGGAAACGAGCCTGCATGGGCTCACACCTGTAATTCCAGCACTTTAGGAGGCAGAGGTGAGAGGATTGCCTAAGTCCAGGGGTTTGAGACCAGCCTGGGTAACATAGGGAGACCTCATTTCGACAATAAATGAAAAAATTAGCTGGACATTATAGCACGCAAATGTAGTTCCAGCTGCTTGGGAGATTGAGGTGGAAGGATCTCCTGAGCCCAACAGGCAGAGGCTACAGTGTCCATGAGCATGTCACTGCACTCCAGCCTAGGTGACAGAGTGAGACTCCTACTAAGAAAAAAATTTAAAAATAAATTTTAAGGTTGGGTGCGGTGGCTCAGCCTGTAATCCCATCACTTTGGGACGCCGAGGCAAGAGAATTGCCTGAAACCACGGGTTCGAGACCAGCTTGGGCAACTCAGTGAGACCTCGTCTCTACAATAATTTAAAAAATTAATTAGCCTGTGGCGTGTACTTATAGTTCCAGCTACCAGAAAGCTGAGGCAGAAGGATTACCTGAGCCAAGCAGGTCAAGGCTACGGTGGCCGGGAGCATGCTTCTGCCTTCTACCCTGGGTGACAGAGTGAGACTCCAATTCAATAATAATAATAATAATAATAATAAATAGTAAACTTAATGAAATGTGAATTTTTTTTTTTTTAGTTGGAGTCTTACTCTGTCGCCCAACTGGAGTGCAGTGGCCGCTCCCGGCCACTGCAACCTCGACCTGCTGGGCTCCAGCGATCCTTCCACCTCAGCTTTCCAAGTAGCTGGAACTACAGGCGCACACTACCATGCCCGGCTCATTTTGATTTATTGTAGAGATGAGGTCTCGCCAATTTTCCCAGGCGGGTCTCGAACCCGCGGGCTCAGGCAATCCACTCACCTCAGCCTCCCAAGGCACGGGATTACAGGCTGAGCTGCCAAGCCCGGCTGAAATGTGAATTTTATCTTGATTTTTTTTTTTTTTGAGTTGGAGTCTCACTCTGTGACCCAGACTGGAGTGCAGTGGCCATTCCCGGCCACTGTAGCCTCGACCTGGTGGGCTCCGGCAATCCTTCCGCCTCAGCCTTCCAAGTAGCTGGAACTACAGGCGCGTACCCATGCCCGGCTAATGTTTGATTTATTGTAGGGATGAGGTCTCACCAAGTTGCCCAGGCGGGTCTCGAACCCGCGGGTTCAGGTAATCCGCTCACCTCAGCCTCCCAAAGTGCAGGATTGCAGGCTGAGCCACTGAGCCTGGCCTTGATTTTTTTTTAATTGCAAAAGCTGAATTCTGACTATGTGCTAGGGCTGGCAAAGGATTTTACTGGCTTCAAATCACTCATCTCACATAATCATCTCAACTAGCTTATGTGATAATATCATTTCCTCATTTAAAACATTTATTTATTTATTTACTTATATTTTAGTTGGAGTCTCATATAACCCCAAAGTGCTGGAATTATAGGCATAAGCCACCAGCCTATTATTATTCTTTGTTTCTTTCTTTCTTTTCTTTTCTTTTTTTTTTTTTGAGTTGGAGTCTCACTCTGTCGCCCAGACTGGAGTGTAGTGGCCGCTCCCGGCCACCGCAGCCTCGACCTGCTGGGCTCCGGCGATCCTTCCGCCTCAGCCTTCCAAGTAGCCGGAATTACAGGCATGTGCTACCACGCCCGGCTGATTTTTTGATTTATTGTAGAGATGAGGTCTCGCTGCCCAGGCGGGTCTCGAACCCGCGGGTTCAGGCAATCCACTCACCTCAGCCTCCCAAAGGCGCGGAATTATGGGCTGAGCCACCGAGCCCGGCTATTTTTTGTTTCTTTTTGATAAACAGTCTCACTCTGTCACCTGGGCTAGAGTGCAGTGGCATGTTCTCAGTCACAGCAGCCTCGACCTACTGTCCAAGTTGTCAGTTTCTCCAGACACTGGAGCCTTGCTGAGCCTGGAAACATGAAACATGGAGGCAGTGCTGTGGAGAATCGTAGAAGGAGGCCATCACCCACTTCCTCAGGCCCCGTCATCCACAGTGGTCCTTGACTCATCCCAAGGACACATGCAGAATCTACCAACAGGTCTTTTGGAGGCAGGTATTCTGTTTGATTTCTAGTCTCAATTTTGTCTTTTCGTAATATGGCAAGAAACTTGGGATTAATTCTTATTTCTGATCTGTGGGTTATGACTTGTTTGGAAATTTGCCTGTTCAAAGAGGCCTGCCAAAATGCAAATGATAATTTAACAACTGGCCAGGTATGGTGGCTCATGACTGTAATCTCAGCTCTTTAGGAAGCTGGGGCAGGAGGACTGCTTGAGGCCAGGAATTCGAGGCTATCGTGAGGTGTGATCGCGCCTTCCAGTCTAGGTGACAGAATGAGACCTTGACTCATAATAATAATTTTCTTTTTTTTTTTTTTTGAGTTGGAGTCTCACTCCATTGCCCAGGCTGGAGTGCAGTGGCACACTCACAGCCACCCCAGTGTTGACCTGCTGGGCTCCAGCGATCCTCTGCCTCAGCCTTCCAAGTAGCCAGAACTATAGGCGCGCGCTACCACGCCTGGCTGATTTTACTTTTATTGTAGAGATGAGGTCTTGGCAAGTTTCCCTGGCAGGTCTCAAATCCGCAGGCTCAGTCAATCCACTCACCTCAACCTCCCAAAGTGCCAGGATAACAGGATGTGCCACCGAGCCCGGCCAAATAATAATAAATTTACAACAATCAGAGCCCTCAAGATAATTAGCTCAGACTCTAAATTAAAAACGCTCTTCACTCATAGAACTAATTACTCTGCTTATAACTTCCCAGATAATTTCCTGAAGATTCGAAATCTCAAAGGAGTCTTTTCCAAGTTTACTTTTTGATTTATCCTTCCCATCAAAGTCATAGGTTAGTATTTCCTAACAGAAGCAAAGAAGGTTAAAAAAGATTGTTGGGGCTGGGCGTGGGGGCTCAACCTGTAATCCCAGCACTTTGGGAGACCAAGGTGAGAGGAGAGTCCTGGGGTTTGAGACTAGCCTGGGCAACATGGTGAGATCTCGTCTCTACAATAAATCACAACAAAACTAGCCAGGCGTGGTGGCGTGCATCTGTAGTTCCAGCTACTCGGAAGGCTGAGGCGGAAGGATCACCTGAGTCCAGGAGCTCAAGGGTGCAATGAGCCATAATCTTTCTACTGCACCCCAGCCTCGGTGACAGAGTGAGACTCTGACTAAAAAATAAAATAAAATAGCCAGGCTCGGTGGCTCAGCCTATAATCCCACGCCTTTGGGAGGCTAAGGTGAGTGGATTGCCTGAGCCCGCGGGTTCGAGACCCGCCTGGGCAGCGAGACCTCATCTCTACAATAAATCAAAAAATCAGCCGGGCGTGGTAGCACATGCCTGTAATTCCGGCTACTTGGAAGGCTGAGGCAGAAGGATCGCCGGAGCCCAGCAGGTCGAGGCTGCGGTGGCCAGGAGCGGCCACGGCACTCCAGTCTAGGCGACAGAGTGAGACTCCAACTCAAAAAATAAAAAATAAATAAATAAAAAATAAAATAAAATAGGCCAGGCTTGGTGGCTGAGCCTGTAATCCCAGCACTTTGGGAGACTGAGGTGAGTGGATTGCCTGTGCCCATGAATTCAAGACCAGTCCGGGCAACTTGGCGAGTCCTCGTCTCTACAATAAAATTTTTAAAAAGCCAGGAATGGTAGCATATGCCTGTAGTTGTGGCTACTTGTAAGGTTGAGGCAGAAGGATCGCCTGAGCCCAGTAGGTCGACGCTGGGGTGGCTGTGAGTGTGCTACTGCACTCCAGCCTGGGTGACAGAGTGAGACTCCAACTCAAAAAAAAAACAACAAAACTTAGCCAGGCATGGTGGCATGTGCCTATAGTTCCAGCTACTTAGAAGGCTGAGATGGAAGGATCCCCAGAACCCAAGAAGGTCGTGATCATGTGACTGTATTCCAGCCCAGATTAGAAAGTGAGAGTCCAGCTCAAAAAAAGTTGTTTATAAAATTTTAGTTTTGCTAGATCTAGAATAAATTCTAGACATCTGCTATATAACATAGTGACAATAGTTAACAATAGTATTGTGCACATTACAATTTAAGAAGGTAGACCTCACCTTAAGTGTTCTTACCACACAAACAAACAAGACAACCAAAAGGACACAAGGAAACTGAGAAGTGTTGGATATATTTCTCTGATTGTGGGGATGGTATGGTGGGTGATTGTGTATGTCCAAATTCATCCAATTGTACATACTGAATATGTGCAGGATTTTATATGTCAATTATTATTATTATAGTTTTTGAGTTAGAGTCTCACTCTGTCACCCAGGCTGGAGTGCAGTGCCATGCTCATGGCCACTGCATCCTTGACCTGCTGAGCTTAGGTGATCCTTTCACCGCATCTTTCCAAGTAGCTGGAACTACAGGCTTGTGCCACCACACCTGACTAATTTTTCTTCACTTATAGTAGAGATGAGGTCTCACCAAGTTCCCAGACTGGTCTCAAACCCCTGGACTCAAGCAATCCTCTTGCCTTGGTCTCTCAAAGTGCTATGATTACAGGCATGAGTCACCGTGCCTGGCCTA
>NW_007253211.1:62700-67530 GCF_000164805.1 Carlito syrichta
CCACTCACCTCAGCCTCCCAAAGGTGCGGGATTACAGGCTGAGCCATCGAGCCCGGCTAGGCCTCACTTTAAAAAAAAAAAATTAATTTAAATTTTTTTTTCTGGGTTGCAGTTTCACTCTGTCACCCAGGCAGTAGTGCAGTGGCACACTCACGGCCACTGCAGCCTCAACCTGATGGGCTCAGGCGATCCTTCTGCCTTGGCTTCTCAAGTAGATGGAAGTACAGACAGGTGCCACCACGCCCAGCTAATTTTTTATTTATTGTAGAGACAAGGTCTTGTCATGTTGCCCAGACTGGTCTTGAACCTCTGGATTCAGGCAATCCTCTTGCCTCCGCCTCCCAGAATGCTGGGATTACAGACGTGAGCCACTGCACCCAGCCTGCAATGTGCATTCTTATATGTTTTCTTGGACACACATGTGAGCATATACCTAGAAATGGAATTACTAGGTTGTAGGGGAAGACACTTCTTCCACCTTCCTAGATATTGCCAAATTGTGGCTGTGCCAAGTGGTTGTTCCAATTTTCACTTTCCCAGTAGAGAACGATCACTCCTCTGTCTCTACACTCTCAGCAATACTGATTAACCCTGTCAGTTTCTTCACCTATCGAAGAGAAATTAACATCTATGGATATGCCTCTAAAGATCTTCCATTAACAAATGGAATACCTTGTGAGATGCTGTTGCCATTGCACTATGTTTTGGGTATCATGCTAAATGTTATACATACATTCTCTTATTTAAGTTTCACACTAACCATAGAAAGTAGATGCTGGAAAACATGACTTAGAAGATAATTAGTTTATCCAACATTATATGGCTGATAGGTGACAGAACTGAGAGTTGAACTCAAGTCTTTCAAACTTCAAGGCCCCTATGGTTGTCCCAATTCTGCATGCATAATCCTTAGAACTGGCATTACATCGGCCAGGCGCAGTGGCTCAAGCCTGTAATCCCAGCACTTTGGGAGGTTAAGGAGAGGGGATTGCATGAGTCCACAGGTTCGAGAACAGCCTGGGCAACTGGGCAAGACCTCATCTCTACAATAAATAATAATAAAAACAGTTAGCTGGGCGTTGTAGCACGTGCCTGTAGTTCCAGGTACTTGGGAGGCTGAGGCGGAAGGACTGGCTGAGTCCAGCGGGTTGAAGCTGGGATGACTGTGAGCATGCCACTGCACTCCAGCTTCAGTGACGGAGTGAGACTCCAACTCAAAAAAAAGAAATGTCATTAAATCAACTCTTGGAGCCGGGCTCGGTGGCTCAGCCTGTAATCCCGCGCCTTTGGGAGGCTGAGGTGAGTGGATTGCCTGAGCCCGTGGGTTCGAGACCCGCTTGGGCAGGCGAGACCTCATCTCTACAATAAATCAAAAAATCAGCCGGGCGTGGTAGCACTCGCCTGTAGTTCCAGCTACATGGAAGGCTGAGGTGGAAGGATCGTCGGAGCCCAGCAGGTCGAGGCTGCGGTGGCTGGGAGCGGCCACTGCACTCCAGTCTGGGCGACAGAGTGACACTCCAACTCAAAAAAATAAAAAATAAAAAATAAAAAAAATAAATAAATCAACTCTTGGTGGTGGTGTTTAATTTCTAGTAGATGCCTTCTGAGAATAAACAATCTGGAGAGAATGGGGCCAGTCATTTTTTAATTTTCATTCTCATTTGGAGGTTACCCCTGGTTTTTTGTTTTGTTTTGTTTTTTTCTTTTTTTGGGGGGGTGTAAGCATAGATCTTTATTCAAGTAGTGAAATAATTAATGAAAGGGTATAAGCGAGGGAGATATATAATAAAAATTTCTTTACATTCAAACAAGGACAGAACCATAAGTGAAGAATAAAGGGTGACCCCAGAACAGAAACTTTCATTCTCATTTGGAAGTTACCCTGGCATTTTTTTCTTTTGAGTCGGAGTCTCACACCATCGCCTAGGCTGGAGTGCAGTGGCCCTGCACCACTGCAGCCTCGACCTGCTGGACTCCGGCGATCCTTCTGTCTCAGCCTTCCAAGTAGCTGGATCTAAAGGCGCGAACTACCACACCTGGCTAATATTTTTGATTTATTGTAGAGATGAGGTCTCACCATGTTGCTCAGGCTGGTCTCTAACCTGTGGTCTCAGGCAATCCACTTGCCTCGACCTCCCAATGTACTGGGATTACAGGTTTGAGCCACCACGCCTGGTCGGCTAGTTAACTTTTTAAAAAAAGTTTAAAGTGAGCCGGGCTCGGTGGATCAGCCTGTAATCCCGCGCGTTTGGGAGGCTGAGGTGAGTGGATTGCCTGAGCCCGCGGGTTCGAGACCCGCCTGGGCAGCGAGACCTCATCTCTACAATAAATCAAAAAATCAGCCGGGCGTGGTAGCAGATGCTTGTAATTCCGGCTACTCGGAAGACTGAGGCGGAAGGATCGTCGGAGCCCAGCAGGACGAGGCTGCGGTGGCCGGGAGTGGCCACTGCACTCCAGTCTGGGCGACAGAGTGAGACTCCAACTCAAAAAAAAAAAAATTTAAAGTGGTGGTATGAATATAAATTTTTAAATTATTAATTTTAATTTAATTTTTTTTTTTGGAGTTGGTGGCTCAATCTGTCTCCCAGGCTGGAGTGCAATGGTACTATCATTGCAACTTCAACCTCCTGGGCTCAAGTGATCCTCCTTCTTCCATCTCCTAAAGTGCTGGGATTACAAGTGTGCACTACCACATCCAGCTAATTTTTTAACTTTTGATTTTTTTGTAGAGATGAAGTCTTACTATGTTGTCCAGGCTGGTTTTGAACTCTCAGGCTCAAGCAATCCTCTCCCCTCAGCCTTCCAAAGTGCTGGAATTACAGATGTGAACCATTGTACCTGCCCTCATGGGAAAATTTTAATATAAATCATAGAAGGTTTTAATATAAATTAAGGTGTTTTTTTTTTTTTGAGTTGGAGTCTCACTCTGCCGCCCCGACTGGAGTCCAGTGGCCGCTCCCGGCCACGGCAGCCTCGACCTACTGGGCTCCAGCTATCCTTCCGCCTCAGCCTTCCAAGTAGCTAGAACTACAGGCGTGCGCTACCATGCCCGGCTAATTTTTTTGATTTATTGTAGAGATGAGGTCTCGCCAAGTTGCCCAGGCAGGTCTCGAACCCGCAGGCTCAGGCAGTTCACTCACCTCGGCCTTCCAAAGGCACGGGATTACAGGCTGAGCCACCAAGCCCGCTTGAGGTTTTAATATAAATTGATCACCCACAATCCTATGACTATACTTGATACAATTTTGTCACTGTTAACCCTCTTGTTTGTTTCTTGGTAAATTCTTTGTCTTTTGTTTGTTTTGTTTTTTTTGAGTTGGAGTCTCACTCTGTTGCCCAGACTTGAGTGCAGTGGCCACTCCTGGCCACCGCAGCCTCGACCTGCTGGGCTCTGGCAATTCTTCCTCCTCAGCCTTCTGAGTAGCAGGAATTACAGGCACACGCTACCACGCCTGGCTGATTTTTTGATTTATCATAGAGATGAGGTCTTGCTGCCCAGGCGGGTCTTGAACCCGCGAGCTCAGGCAATCCACTCACCTCAGCCTCCCAAAGGTGCGGGATTACAGGCTGAGCCACCGAGCCCGGCTAGTTTTTATTTTATTTTATTGTAGAGACAAGCTCTCACCAAGTTGCTAGGGCGGGTCTCGAATCCACGGACTCAGCAATCCACTCGCCTCGGCCTCTTAAAGTGCTGGGATTACAGGCTGAGCTACCGAGCCCGGCCAAAATGCTTTTTTTAATTTTTTTTTTTGAGTTGGAGTCGCACTCTGTCGCCCAGACTGGAGTGCAGTGGCCGCTCCCGGCCACCGCAGCTGTGACCCGCTGGGCTCTGGCGATCCTTCCGCCTCAGCCTTCCAAGTAGCTGGAACTACAGGTTTGCACCACCGAGTCCAGCTCAAAATGCTTCCTTTATAAAACATTTTATTGTCTGCAAAACATTTCCACATTATATCTCACAATGACCTTCAGAGGTAGACAGGGCAAATATTACCATCCTCATTTCAGAGAAAAGAAAAGTGAAGTTCAAAACAGTAGATCTGAAACTTTAACCCAATATTGTAACATGGAATTCAGTGATCGCCCTCTTTCATTCAAAATGGATTGCTTGAACCCACGCGTTTGAGATCAGTCTAGACAACATAGTAAGACCTCACCTCTGAAAAAAAAAATTTGAAAAATAAGTCAAGTATGGTAGCATGCACCTGTAGTTGCAGCTACTCAGGAAGCTGAGGTGGAAGGATCATCTTAGCCATGGAGGTCAAGGCTGTGATGAGCCATGATCATGCCACTGCTCTTCAGTCTGGGAGACAGGGTAAAACCCCGACTCAAAAATATAAAAAAGAAAAGAAAAAGAGGCCGAGCACGGTGGCTCAGGCTTGTAATACCGACACTTTGGGAGGTGGAGATAACTAGCCTGGGCAACTTGGCAAGACCTCATCTCTACATAAATAAAAAAAGTTAGCCAGGCACAGCGGCACACACCTATGGTTCTAGCTACTTGGAAGACTGAGGCAGAAGGATCATCTGAGCCAGCAGGTCAAGGTTGCCGTGCCGTGAGTGTGCCACTGAACTCCAGTGTGGTCAACAGAGTAAGATTTCAACTAAAAAAAAAAAAGAAGTAAAGAAAAAAAAATTAGCCGCGCTCGGTGGCTCAGACTGTAATCCCACGCCTTTGGGAGGCTGAGGTGAGTGGATTGCCTGAGCCTGCCTGGGCAGCGAGACCTCATCTCTACAATAAATCAAAAAAATCAACCGGGCATGGTAGCGCACGGCTGTAATTCCGGCTACTCGGAAGGCTGAGGTGGAAGGATCGTCGGAGCCCAGCAGGTC
>NW_007253211.1:67550-70785 GCF_000164805.1 Carlito syrichta
CACTGTACTCCAGTCTGGGCGACAGAGTGAGACTCCAACTCAAAAAAAAAAAGAAAGAAAAATAAAAAGAAAATTGTGCAGTTCTATTACCTTTTTCTGATTATGATAATGATATATATTACTTTTAGACAATTTGGAAAAATTACAAAGAAGAAAAATATAGATTTCCTGTAACTTCACCACCCCAGAGACAGGTATTGTTAACATTTTGTATTTTATCCTTTCAAATTTTGTTTTTAATTTTTTTACAAAAATGAATTTATGATAAATACTTTTTTGTAATCATCTTTTTTTTCTTGGATAATGATGTTTTTTTTTTAGTTGGAGTCTCACTCTGTCGCCCAGACTGGAGTGCTGTGGCCGCTCCCAGCCACCGCAGCCTCAACCTGCTGGGCTCTGGTGAGCCTTCCCCCTCAGCCTTCCAAGTAGCTGGAACTACGGGTGTGCGCTACCACACCCAGCTAATTTTTGATTTATTGTAGAGATGAGGTCTCACCAAGTTGCCCAGGCAGGTCTCGAACCCGTGGGCTCAGGCAATCCACTCATCTCAGCCTCCCAAAGGCGCGGGATTACAGGTTGAGCCACCGAGCCCGGCTGATAATGATGTATTTTATTTTATTTTATCTATTTATTTTTTGATTTGAAGTCTCACCCTATTGCCCAGGCTGGAGTGCAGTGGCACACTCACGGCCACCCCAGCATCGACCTGCTAGGGTCTGGAGATCCTTCTGCCTCAGCCTTCCAAGTCGCCGGAACTATAGGCGCACACTCCCATGCCTGGCTAATTTTCTATTTATTGTGTAGACGAGGTTTTGCCGAGTTGCCCGGGCTAGTCTCGAACCCATGGGCTCAGGCAATTTACTCGCCTCGGCCTCCCAAAGTGCTGGGATTACAGACTGAGCCACCAAACCCAGCCAATGATGTATTTTAAACATGTTTTCATGTCAGTAAATTTAGACCTGCATCTATTATATGACACTATTGTAACTTATTTAACTAATCTCCTTTGGTTAGGCATTTAGATGGCTTCCAGTTTTTCATTATTATTATTATTATTATTATTATTATTTTTGAGTTGGAGTCTCACTCGATCACCCAGACTGGAGTCCAGTGGCCGCTGCCGGCCACTGCAGCCTCGCCTGCTGGACTCCGGTGATCATTCCGCCTCAGCCTTCTGAGTAGCCGGAATTACAGGCATGTGCTACCACACCCGGCTGATTTTTTTATTTTTATTGTAGAGATGAGGCCTCGCTGCCCAGGCGGGTCTCGAACTCATGGGCTCAGGCAATCCACTCACCTCAGCCTCCCAAAGGCGCGGGATTACAGGCTGAGCCACTGAGCCCGGGCAGTTTTTCATTATTATGAACAATGGCAAAATAACCATTTTTGTATCTTAGCTCATTAATTAAAATATTATTATTATTATTATTATTATTTTTGAGTTGCAGTCTCACTGTCGCTCAGGCTAGAGTGCAGTGGCATGCTCCCAGCCACCACAGCCTCGACCTGCTGGGCTCAGGTGATCCTTTCACCTCAGCCTTCCAAGTAGCTGGAACTACACGCATGCGCTACCATGCCCAGATAATTTTTAAAAAATTTAACGTAGAGACAAGGTCTTGCCAAGTTGCCTGGGTGAGTCTTGAATCCATGGGATCAGGCAATCCACTTGCCTTGGTCTCCCAAAATGCTGGGATTACAGGCTGAGCCACTGAGTCTGCTCTAGATTATTTTCTTAGGATACATGACTAGGAGTGGAAAATCTGTGTCAAAGCATGTAAAAGGATTTTGATACATATTGCCACCAATGAAGAAATATTGTGGCTGGTTGCAGTGGCTCAAACCTGTAATCCCAGCACTTTGGGAGGCTGAGGCGAGAGCATTGCCTGAGCCCTAGGGTTCAAGACCAGCCTGGGCAACATGGTGAAATCTTGTCTCTACAGTAAGTCAAAAATTAGCCAGGTGGGGTAGCTCGCTTGTAGTTCCGGCTACTTGGAAGGTTGAGGTGGAAGGATCGCCGGAGCCCACCAAGTCAACACTGGGGTGTCCGTGCTACTGTAGTCCAGCCTAGGCAATGGAATGAGAATCCAACTCAAAAAAAAAGAAGAAAAAGAAATATTACATGGATTTACATTTTCAAACATCCAATTTTTTTTTAAGATTGGAAAATATAGTTTATTTAGAAAGTAAACTAGAGAGAGAGAGAGAGAGGGAGAGAGAGGATCACCTCCCCGAGGATCAAAGCTCCATCCGATGCTTTTTTTTTCTTCAAGTCTTGATTGCTTTTTTTTTGAGACAAACGTAATTCAAACATATTAGTGAAAATACATCGTTTAATTTGCTAACCTATAATCAAGTTGAACTATTGAGTAAACCATCAATAAACTGTTTTTGTTTTTTTTTTTTTGAGTTGGAGTCTCACTCTGTCGCCCAGACTGGAGTGCAGAGGCCGCTCCCGGCCACCGCAGCCTCGACCTGCTGGGCTCCGGCGATCCTTCCGCCTCAGCCTTCCGAGTAGCCGGAATTACAGGCATGCGCCACCACGCCTGGCTGATTTTTTTTTATTGATTGTAGAGATGAGGTCTCGCTGCCCAGGCGGATCTCAAAGGCAATCCACTCACCTCAGCCTCCCAAAGGCGCCGGATTATAGGCTGAGCCACCGAGTCCAGCCCACTGTGTTTTTTTAAAGTAATGTTCTTCAAACTTTAGTGCACATAAGAGTTGTGTGGTGACCAGGAGTGGTAGTTCATAATTTGGGAGGCTGAGAGAAAAGGGTTGCCTGAGTCCAGGAATTCAGAACCAGCCTGGACAATATGATGAGACCTGAGTCTCTACCAAAAAAAAAAAAAAAATCAGCTGGGCACTGTGGCCCCTGCCTATAGTTCAGTGACTCCAGAGGCTGAGGTGGAAGGAACACCTGAGCCTAGCTAGTTGAGGCTGCAATGTGAAATGTCCGTGATCATGCCACTGCCCTCCAGCCTTGATGACAGAGTGAGACTCTGGTTCAAAGAAACAGAATCACATGGTAATGTGCGGTAGCCCGGACATACTGACTCAGATTCTAGGGGTTTGGAACCCAGAAATGGGCCGTTTTAACAGCAGCCTCCTCTCTCCAAGTGACTCTGATGTAAGTAGTATAGGGAGTTACACTCTGAGACACCAATTTAAGAATGCACACAGAGCTGGGCTCGGTGGCTCAGCCTGTAATCCCACGCTTTGGGAGGCTGAGGTGAGTGGA
>NW_007253211.1:70972-73320 GCF_000164805.1 Carlito syrichta
CAAAAAAAAAAAAAAAAAAGAATGCACACAGGGGCCGGGTGCCGTGGCTCAGCCTGTAATTCTAGCACATTAGGAGGCCAAGGCAAGAGGATTGCCAGAGCCCAGGGGTTTGAGACCAGCCTGGGCAACTTGGTGAGACCTCGTCTCTACATTAAATCAGAAAAACTAACCGGGCTTGTTGCCGTGCGTCCTTAGTTCTGGCTACTTGGTAGACTAAGGCAGAAGGATTGCCTAAGCCTAGCAAGTGGAGGTTGTGGTGGCCACGAGTGTGCCACTGCACTCCAGCCTGGGCGACAAGAATGAAACTCCAACTCAAAAAAAAAAAAAAACCGCACACAGGCGTAGATCAAGGAGTATGCTGAATATGGACCTTATTCCCTTTTGGCCATGGAAAATTTAGTTACACTCTTAGTCTTGGCCTCTTCTACCTCATTCTCTCTCCGTGTCTCTCTCTCTCTCTCTCTCTCTCTTTCTGTCGCACACACACACAGACACACACACACACACACTTTTGTGGAGGAAACAAACATTTTGCTTTTGAAAGTGGCTTTATAGCAGGCTCCCGTTATCAGTTATAACTATTGTTGGGTTTTTTTTGTTTGTTTGCTTTTTTGAGTTGGAGTCTCACTCTTTCGCCCATACTGGAGTGCAGTGGCCGCTCCCGGCTACCGCAGCCTCGACCTGCTGGGCTCCAGCGATCCTTCCGCCTCAGCCTTCCGAGTAGCCGGAATTACAGGCGCTCACTACCACGCCCGGCTAATTTTTTGATTTTATTGTAGAGATGATGTCTTGCCTGCCCAGGCGGGTCTCGAATCCACAGGCTCAGGCAATCCACTCACCTCAGCCTATTGTTGGTTTATAGTGAGTTTCCTTTAGGGCTTTTGGTTTTGTTTTGATTTGCTCTTTTCCAAGCAAGCACTAGAGATATTTCCTTTTTTTTTTTGAGTCGGAGTCTCACTCTGTTGCCCAGGCTGGAGTAGAGTGGCATGCTCACGGCCACCCCAGTGTCAACCTGCTGGGCTCAGGCGATCCTTCCACCTCAGTCTTCCAAGTAGTCAGAACTACAGGCGTGCACTACCATGCTTTGCTAATTTTTTGATTTATTGTAGAGACGAGGTCTCACCAAGTTGCCCAGGCTGGTCTCCTACCCCTAACCTCGGGCAATCTTCTCGCCTGGGCCTCCCAAAGAGCTGGGATTACAGGCTTCAGCCACTGCACCCAGACCACTTGTGATATTTCTAACCAATTGAGCACCTGAAAGTCACTTGATTTTCCCTTTTCTGTAGAAACGGAGGCATTCTTTTTTGTTTGAGTTGGAGTCTCACTCCGTCGCCCAGACTGGAGTGCAGTGGCCACTCCCGGCCACCGCAGCCTCGACCTGCTGGCTCCGGCGATCCTTCCGCCTCAGCCTTCCGAGTAGCTGGAACTCCAGGCGCGCGCTACCACGCCTGGCTGATTTTTGATTTATTGTAGAGATGAGGTCTCGCCAAGTTGCCCAGGCGGGTCGTGAACCCGCGGACTCCGGCAATCCACTCACCTTGGCCTCCCAAAGCTCTGGGATTACAGGCTGAGCCACCGAGCCTGGCCTGAGGCACTCTTTAGAGTTCCCTGAGGTTCTGTGGTGTTAAAGGTGAGGAGACTGAAGGCAAGTGTGTCCAGTGGACTCCAATGACTGGGCCTCTGAGGTGGAAGCTTCCGAGTTGGCATCACCCAGGATCATGGCCCCTCAAAATTCAAACGGGCTTTTTAGCATTTCCTTTTCCAGGTTAACTCCCCTTTGCCCAGCTTCAGGAAATAGCTTTAAATTTTCTCCTTGAAGGTCTATTTTTGATACAAAGACTTCATTTTTCTTAGAACCCCTCAGCTTTTCTATATGTGGAAACCTGGTGAAGGTGTCAGACATTTGACCCTCACAGGCAAGTGTGCCCCTGAGAAATGCATGCTATGGGACGGTGACCCTAAGGCCTTGTTCCTACCTATATGTCTGTCTGGCTGCACTGTCGGGGCCCCAATTAGCTGTCCCATGGCCAGACAGAGCAGCATCACCCACTGCATGTAGGGCTGACCTGTGTCTAAGCTCTTCAAGGCCAAGTCCATGTAGACCATTTATTTTTCTGATAAGTAAATCCTGCTAGTGGTAAAAGGCGAGATGAGTATTTTTTTTTTTTAATTTTTTTTTTTTTTGAGTTGGAGTCTCACTCTGTCGCCCAGAGTGGAGTGCAGTGGCCGCTCCCAGCCACCGCAGACTCGACCTGCTGGGCTCCTGCAATCTTTCCGCCTCAGCCTTCCGAGTAACCGGAATTACAGGCACACGCTACCACGCCCGGATGATTTTTTGATTTACTGTA
>NW_007253211.1:74037-75891 GCF_000164805.1 Carlito syrichta
TGCCTGAGCCCGTGGGTTCAAGACCCGCCTGGGCAGCAAGACCTCATCTCTATAATAAATTAAAAAAAAAAGTCAGCTGGGCGTAGTAGCGCATGCCTGTAATTCCAGCAACTTGGAAGGCTGAGGCAGAAGGATCGCCGGAGCCCAGCAGGTCGAGGCTGCGGTGCCCCAGAGCGGCCACTGCACTGCAATCTGGGCGACAGAGTGAGACTTCAACTAAAAAAAAACACAACAAAACAAACAATTTTTTTTTTTTGAATTGGAGTGTCACTCTGTCGCCCAGACTGGAGTGTAGTGGCCGCTCCCGGCCACCGCAGCCTCGACCTGCTGGCTCTGGCAATCCTTCCGCCTCAGCCTTCCAAGTAGCTGGAACTACAGGCACGTGCTACCATGCCCGGCTAATTTTTGATTTATTGTAGAGATGTGGTCTCGCCAAGTTGCCCAGGCGGGTCTCGAACCCGCGGGCTCAGGCAATCCACTCACCTCAGCCTCCCAAGGGCGTGAGATTACAGGCTGAGCCACCGAGCCCGGCTATAACCATAACTTTTTTTAAAAATGGGGCTATTTTGACCATTGTTTTGTTAAGTACTGGCCAGGCCATGTGTTCTTTGAGCTATCGCCGCCACATTTTCTTAGTTTTGGCTCTGTCCCCTACCTTGGGGAGGTGAATCTGCTCTCCTGCTCTCTCTCGCTATTCGCCATTGCTTGCTAAGCTGTGGTCTGGTCATTGTAGCTCCTTGAGCTAAGGTCACCATGTTTCTTAGCTGTGGCCCCCTCCTCTACCTTAGGGAGGTGAATCTGTCTCTCTCTAATTTACTTTCCAAATAAACTATATTTTCTAATCCAAAAGAGGGGGCAATTAAAAAAAAAAATCTCATTTTTATTTGTCAAGTACATATCACGTCAAGAATTTCAGCTTTCTATTCCTGTGGCTGAGTTGGAAAGAACACTGTTTTAGGAGTCAGAAATCAACCCTGAATTGTACCCCACAATTTCAAAACAAAAATTAAAAGAGAGAGAAAAGAAAAGAGTCAGAAATCTAGCCGGGCTCGGTGGCTCAGCCTGTAATCCCCTGCCTTTGGGAGGTTGAGGTGAGTGGATTGACTGAGCCTGAGGGTTCGAGACCTGCCTGGGCAACTTGGCGAGACCTCATCTCTACAATAAATCAAAAATTAGCCTGGTGTGGTAGCGCGCGCCTGTAATTCCGGCTACTTGGAAGGCTGAGGCAGAAGGATCGCCGGAGCCCAGCAGGTTGAGACTGCGGTGGCCGGGATCAGCCACGGCACTCCAGTCTCCATGACAGAATGAAACTCCAACTCAAAAAAAAAAAAAAAAAAAAAAAGACTCAGAAATCTGGGGCTTGGCCCAAGCAACTTAGTTCCAGACCTAGATTTTGGAAAAGGGTAATTTATCTTTTCAGAGGTTCAATTTCCTAATCTTCATTATTATCTTTTGAGTTGGAGTCTTCCTCTGTACCCAGGCTGGAGTGCAGTGGTATGCTCACAGCCACCACAGTCTGGAACTGCTGGGCTCAGGTGATCCTTCCACCTCAGCCTTTCAAGTAGCTGGAACTACAGGTGTGCACCACCACTCCAGCTAATTTTTTAAAAGAACTTATTGTGGACTTGAGGTCTCACCAAGTTGCCCAGGTTGGTCTTGAACCCCTGGGCTCAGGCAATCCTCTTGCCTCGGCATCCCACAGTGCTGGGATTATAGGCTTGAGTCACCGTGCCCAGCTATTTCCCTAACTTTAAACTGTGGCTAATAATTTCTTATGACAATCAAAAATTGGAAGTAGCCGGGCTCGGTGGCTCAGCCTGTAATCCCGCATCTTTGGGAGGCTGAGGTGAGTGG
>NW_007253211.1:75911-76480 GCF_000164805.1 Carlito syrichta
CCAACTCAAAAAAAAAAAAAAAAAATTGGAGGTAGTCTCAAAGGCCATCAATAGCTGACTGGTCAAGTAAAATATATCCTTAAATACTATACAGTTGTTAAAATAATGATGTACATCTATATTTGTTGATGTGGAAAGCTCTTGCTATCCTCAGAGTGGAAAAAAGCAGGCTAGAGAGACAGAGTATGGTCCCATTTAGGCAGATTATACAAATGGAGAGATAGATTAAAAAAACTTATGTACTGGTTATCTCTACATAGTGGGATTTAGGGGGATTTTTACTTTCTTCTTTATAATTTTTTATATTTCTTAACTGTATTTGCAACAAGCAAATATGATTTTTTTGAAAAATAATAGTTATTAAAAAATAATACCCGTTTTTACTGAGAATGAGATAATATATGGATATGCTAAAAAATGGTAAGGTGTTACAAGTAATTGTAACATGGCAAAAGAAAAAACCCAACAGCTCTTATCAACAGGGTGCCTGAATGAAACGTAATTGTACACCTAACCCTTAACTGTACCCCATAAAACCATAATAAAAAATATTGATTCATAAAAAAAAA
>NW_007253211.1:76500-83052 GCF_000164805.1 Carlito syrichta
TCGGTGGCTCAGCCTGTAATCCCGCGCCCTTGGGAGGCTGAGGTGAGTGGATTGCCTGAGCCCACGGATTGGAGACCCGCCTGGGCAACTTGGCGAGACCTCATCTCTACAATAAATAAAAAAAAGTAGCCAGGCGTGGTAGCGCACGCCTGTAGTTCCAGCTACTTGGAAGGCTGAGGCGGCAGGATCGCCGGAGCCCAGCAGGTCGAGGCTGCGGTGGCCGGGAGCAGCCATTGCACTCCAGTCTGGGCAACAGTGAGACTCCAACTCAAAACAAACAAACAAACAAACAAACAAATCCTCAGAGTTAAAAAAAAAAATTGGTAGTAAAGAGGAGGGTATAGGTTACGTTCTGAACCTTGGGCTTAAAAAATCTTGGCTGCCAGGCTCGGTGGCTCAGCCTGTAATTCTAGCACTTTGGGAGGCTGAGGCAAGTGGATTGTCTGAGCCTGTGGGTTTGAGACCCACCCGGGCAATTTGGGGAGACCTCGTCTCTACAATAAAGAAAAAATTAGCTGGGCTTGATGACTCAGCCTGTAATCCCGCGCCTTGGGAGGCCCAGGTGCGTGAATTGCCTGAGCCCGCGGGTTCGTGACCTGCCCGTGCAACTTGGCAAGACCTCATCTCTACAATAAATCAAAAAATCAGCCAGGTGTGGTAGTGCATGCCTGTAATTCCGGCTACTCGAAGGCTGAGGTGGAAGGATTGCCGGAGCCCAGCAAGTCCAGACTGCGGTGGCCGGGAGCGTGCCACTGCACTCCAGTCTGGGCAACAGACTGAGACTTCAACTCAAAAAAAAATTTTTTTTAAATCTTGGCTTTGACTGGGCTAGGTGGCTCAGCCTGTAATGCCAGCCCTTTGGGAGCTGAGGCGAGTGGATTGTCTGAGTCCTCAGGTTCGAGACCAGCCCGGGCAACTTGGCGAGACTTCGTCTCTGCAATAAAAAAAAATCTTGGCTTTCTCAACATCTGTGTCTCCTTATACATGGTATTTAAACTTTTGATCTCTGTTTTCTTATCTGCAAATATATATAGGGAATAATAATAATATTGATCTCATTTTGTTGTGAGGATTAGATAAATCAAAGTACTTAATGTGATGGATATCTGGCACACTGGAGGGTTTCATTGATTGTTTTCCTTTTTATCCTTTTCTTTTCATAAAGTCCACAAGTAGCTTATAAGATTTTGCACGATAAATGCTTCTTTTTTTTTTTGAGTTGGAGTCTCACTCTGTCGTTCAGACTGGAGTGCAGTGGCCGCTCCCGGCCACCGCAGCCTTGACCTGCTGGGCTCCGGCGATCCTTCTGCCTCAGCCTTCCAAGTTGCCGGAATTACAGGCATGCGCCACCACGTCCGGCTGATTTTTTTATTTACTGTAGAGATGAGGTCTCGCTGCCCAGGCGGGTCTGGAAACCGCGGGCTCAGGCAATCCACTCACCTCGGCCTCCCAAAGGCACGGGATTACAGGCTGAGCCACCGAGCCCGGCGTTTTGTTTTTTTTTTAGTTCAAGTCTCACTCCATCGTCCAGGCTAGAGTGCAATGGCATGCATGCTCATGGCCACCCCAGCATCGACCTGCTAGGCTCCAGCAATCCTTCCGCCTCAGCCTTCCCAGTAGGCAGAACTACAGGTGCACACCACCACGCCTGGCTATTTTTTATTTTATTGTAGAGACGAGGTCTCACCAGGTTGCCCTGGCTGGTCTTGAACCCTCGGGCTTAGGCAATCCACTCACCTTAGCCTCCCAAAATGCTGGGATTACAGGCTGAGCCACCAAGCCTGGTCTTCTTTTCTTTTTTTGAGTCAGAGTCTCACTGTCTCCCAGGCTGGAGTGCAGTGGCATGCTCAGGGCCACCGCATCCTCGACCTTCTGGATTCAGGTGATCCTTCCGCCTCAGCCTTCCAAGTAGTTGGAACTACAGGCATGCACCATCAAGCTTGGTTAATTTTTCTCTATTTATTGTAGAGATGCGGTCTCACCAAGTTGCCCGGGCTGGTCTTGAATCCGTGTGCTCAGGCAACCCTTTTACCTTGGCCTCCCAAAGTGCTGGGATTATAGGCGTGAGCCATCACACCCAGCTACCCTTTTCTTTTCTTACCTTTACCTGAGATGCAGGCAGCATGATGTTGTACATGTCGGGACCCAGTTGATGGAAAGAATGGAAAGAATGATTATAATAAAATGGGAGAGGTTGTAGGTTTTGTTTTGTTTTTACCTGAGGGAGAGGTAAGGAATTCCTCTTTAGGGAACTAAAGGGGCCAAGAAAAGAAGAAAAAAACAAAAGAAAAGAAAAGATTAGACTACTTCTGGATGCCTCTAGGTCAAGGGATATAAGATAAAGGCAGTCAGGTTTTCTTTTGCATTGTCCTATTCACCACAGTAGGAAAAAAGAGACACAGTGCATCAGATGCTCTGCTCAGAAGAAAATATACTACCATAGGTTGGTGCCTCATATTTGTGTATATCTTGAGTAGAGTAATAGGGTAAAGGACCTGGAGGAACTCCAAATGCAAGGGTGCTGATCCTTCACTATCAAGTGTTGGGCAGATATTGAAAGTGGAGGGCTACTCTTCAACTTTATCTATTCACTGCCCTGAGAAAATGTACTCTCCTTCTCAATACACCTTAGATTGTATTTCCTTTTCCTGGAGTCACTTCTAGGTATGTTTTTGTGGTCAAAATAGAAAACAGGAGGCAGCAAAGAAGAGCCAGGATCTTGGAGCTGTTCAAGGCTTCTCAATGGTTTTGTCATAATGTGTTCCCTTACTAGCCTGCTCCTCAGACCCTGTGGAGAATCAGCCCCAGCCTGGGTCAGGCCTCCTGGAAGGCATCTCTGGGCATTCCATCCCACTCTTCCCTCCTCCCAAGTCCTGTAGCCTTGTTGTCTACTGTTCATTTGGCACTTGAACATATGCCACTTTGCACGGCTGCCTGCTTTATATAGTTATTTATAGAAATGTATGTCCTTGTCTCTCCCGAAGTCGTACAAGACGTTAATATTTTATAAGTGTTTATACCCACCTCATTAAAACCTCCAATCATGGGAAAGAAACACATCATGGAAATTTTGGCTTTTGCTTATATTTATGCAAATAAAGTTGTAGCCATAGTTAAATTTTTTGTTTTGATTTATTCTTTTGCTCCACCTCAATAATCTTTTTACAGCATTCCCTATGTAGAAATGAGGGAACTAGGCTGGAAATGGTGGCTGACGCCTGTAATTCCAGCACTTTGGAAGGCTGAGGTGGGAGGATTACTTGAGCTGAGGAGTTCAAGACCAGCCTAAGCAAGATAACGACATCTTGTCTCTACAAAAAGAGAAGGAAGAAAGAAAGAAAGAGAGAAAGAAATTAGGAAACTGAGGTCTAGAGGGAAACTGTATAATTGTCCACTGTCACACAGCACAAGGAGGGCTCTTTCCAACAGTAAGCCAGCAGACATTTGCTTGTTCAACTGAATAGCCCATCTAATTGTTAACCACTTCCTTGTCTTTGCAGCTTATGGGGTTTCTCCGTCACAGGGAGACTATAAAGAACTGAAATGAGCCGGGCTCGGTGGCTCAGCCTGTAATCCCAGTACTTTGGGAGGCTGAGGTGAGTGGATTGCCTGAGCCCGCGGGTTCAAGACCCGCCTGGACAACTTGGTGAGACCTCATCTCTACAATAAAATAAAAAATTAACTGGGCGTGGTAGCGTGCGCCTGTTCCAGCTACTTGGAAGGCTGAAGCGGAGGGATCGCCGGCGCCCAGCAGGTCGAGGCTGCGGTGGCCGGGAGCGGCCACTGCACTCCAGTCTGGGTGACAGAGTGAGACCCCAACTCAAAAAATAAAAATAAAAAAATAAAATGAAAATAAAAATGTTAGCTGGACATGGAGCCATGCATCTATAGTCCCAGCTACTAGTTAGGCTGAGGCAGAAGGATCACCTGAGTTCAGGAGGTTGAGGTTGTGGTGAGCTATGATTGTGCCACTGCACTACAGCCTGGGTGACAGAGTAAGACCCCATCTCAAAAGAAAAAAAAAAAAAAAAAAGGAATTGGACCATATGTAATACTATGACTATATCCTATCTTTTATCATTTAAAGATATATTGCAACCATTATTCATGTTAACAGAGATAATTTTGTTTTACAATTTTTAATGCATGAGCTAGTTTTAAAAATTTACCTATTTATTTATTTAAATACAGAAAAGTATAAAAACTTAAAACTATTAACAATAATTCTCTATTAATATTTCCAATTTATTGCTATATCGTTGGGTTCATACAGTATACAAATTCATATCCTGTTTTTTTCACTTAACATAGCATAGGCAAGTTTAATGGTAAACATTATTCAAATATATGCTTACTGTCAAGACTTTTAGAAAATACAGAAAAATGTAAAAATGAAAAACAGAAATCCCATGTCAATTTTCCATGGGTTAGAATCAGAAGTATATCTAACAATCTACCATTCTTTTTTTTTTTTTGAGTAGGAGTCTCACTCTGTCACCCAGGCTGGAGTGCAGTGGTACGCTCATGGCCACCGCAGTCTCTACCTGCTGGGCTCAGCCTTCCAAGTAGCCAGAAATACACACATGTGTTCTCATGCCCAGCTAATTAAAAAAAAAAATTATTGTAGAGACGAGGTCTCACCAAGTTGCCCAGGCTGGTCTTGAACCCACGGGCTCAGGCAATCCACTTTGGCCTCCCAAAGTGCTGGGATTATAGGCTAAGCCACCGAACCCAGCTTTATCTAACATTCTGATATACTTCTTTCCAATTATTTTCCATTCTTTTTTTTTTTTTTTTTGAGTTGGAGTCCCACTCTGTTGTCCAGACTGGAGCGCAGTGGCCACTCCCGGCCACCGCAACCTCGACCTGGGGGCTTCGGCGATCCTTCCGCCTCAGCCTTCCAGGTAGCTGGAACTACAGGTGCGCGTACTATGCCTGGGTAATTTTTTGATTTATTGTAGAGATGAAGTCTCGCCAAGTTGCCCAATGGGTCTTGAATCCGCTGGCTCAGGCAATCCACACACCTCAGCCTCCTAAAGGCAAGGGATTGCAGGCTGAGCCACCGAGCCTGGCTTTAAGATGTATTATAAAGCTACATGAAGTGTGGCATCAGTATAAAGATGCACAAAGAAAACAATGGAACTGAATAGAGAGCCTGGAAATAGAGCTACATGTAAATAGATAATGGATTTTTGCCTTTATCAATGTTACTTGCAAGATGAGGCTATAAAAGACATCTTGGTCATTCTGTCCTGTGCTAGTCACCATGTCATTAGCTGCCCTTTGGAGAGACCCACAAGGCTAGGTATGGAGGCCTCTTGCCAACAGCCATGGGATTCGTTTTGGAAATGAATCTCCCAGCCTCACTCAAGCCTTCAGATGACAGCATCCCTGGCCAACAGTGTGACCACAACCTCATGAAAGAGTTGGAACTAGACTCTCAGCAAAGCCACTGCTGGGTTCTTGCCCCTCAGAAACTGTTTGGGATAACAAATATTTGCTGTTTAAAGACATAAGTCGGGCTCGGTGGCTCAGCCTGTAATCCCACGCCTTTGGGAGGCTGAGGTGTGTGAATTACCTGAGCCCGCGGTTTCGAGACCCACCTGGGTAACTTGGCGAGACCTCATCTCTACAATAAATAAAAAATGAGCCGGGCATGGTAGCGCCTGCCTGTAGTTCTGGCTACTCGGAAGGCTGAGGCGGAAGGATCGCCGGAGCCCAGCAGGTCGAGGCTGTGGTCACTGCACTCCAGTCTGGGCGACAGAGTGAGACTCCAACTCAAAAAAACAAACAAACAAACAAAAAACACTTGCTGAGAAGGCGGTAGACAAGATGGTCTCCGTTTTCGTTCCCAGTCTTTAATCTTGAAATGAGACCTTGACCAGGCAGGTGTAGTATATATACAGTAATACTTTCTGTCTTCTATTTTAAAAACAGAGCAAGGCATACCAAATTCTGGTGACTTAACCTTTATTTGGAGAGGGCTGTTCCTGACGGAGTGGGTGGAAGGTTATGTGTGGTGCTCGTCTGGACCAGTGACTGATGTTTGTGTAGAGACCTCTTATTTTCCGGAGACACGATGCCACGGCTGCATAACACAAACAGCACCGATAAACTACAGTAATCATCAAGAAGGGGGGTTGGGAAAGAAGGCTTTAAGGCAGCATCCCTCTGGGAAAGTGGCTCTGCAAACATGTCCTTCAAGCTCGAGGGGCAAAGTTCTAGCAGGGAGGGCGGGGTGTCCTAAGAGCCTTTTGCTTCTCGACCTTGCTCCGGTCTCTGCCTTACCCGGGACTGGAGTTTCCTCACCTGCAAAATGGTGGAGCCGCCACCGACGAAAGCCCCCGAGCGTCTCCCGCAACCCCAGGCTTTTACTCCGCCCTCGAGGGTGGGGCGGGGCGGAGCGGGGCGGGGCGGGGTTAACGTCTGGCCACAAGCCACGCCCCACCTCTGGACCATCTCGTCCCTTCTTCCCGCTTCCCGCCCCCTAACTGCCCCGCAGTGAGGTCACGCGGGGGACGTCACCGGGTTGTGACGCCACTAAGGGGCGGG
>NW_007253211.1:83941-92818 GCF_000164805.1 Carlito syrichta
TTTAGGGGGTGGGGAGAAATGATGGGGTTGGGGTTAGGGGCTGAGTATGCCGGGATTGGGAGAAATCTCTGGGGTAGGACTAGATGCTGTGGAAGAACCTGGGGCACCGGAGAGACTTGTGAGTTAGGAGCTGAGAAGAACAGATAGTGTGTGTGTGTGTGTGTGTGTGTGTGTGTCTGTCTGTCTCTGTCCGAGGACAGATAGGAAAAGAAGAATATTATGGGGGAGACTAGTGAGCATGGTTTGGGAGATGACTTTCTGAAGAGTTGTGCCGGAAAGGAGTAGGCTGTTACCAAATCTACAAATGGAGGACCGGAAGTGTTAGACCTGGGACAGGGCCTAGGGAAAACCTTAGGAAAAGTGGGGAAAGGAGATGATCTTGGGGGGCCGAGGGAACTTTCTGAAGGGACTGAAGCCCTGGGCAGGGGGTTCAACGAGGGAACTTTGAGAAAGCTCTACAGAAACTGGGAGTGAGGAGGGCCTTATCTGAAAGAAAACTGGGTTGGTAGATGTTTGGGAAAATTGAGAACTTGACTTAGGCTGGAAACCTTGTATTTTTGGCTTATGGTCACCTTGTAGAAAACTGAATTGGAGCAGAAGACTCCCGCTCGCGAAGGGTGTTTCTTGGCTTTGGAAGTAGTACTTGCTGTTTTTGATAAGCAAGTCTTCCCTTTTGTACTCTGAGTAGGGGTTGTTGAGTTCACTCCGGGTGAGAGTGGAAGTGGAGATGTTAGCCTTCCTTTGAAAGGATTTCAGGTAAAGCAACAAATCTTTGGGCAAAAGTCAGTGGGGTGATGCACTTTGCTCTCTCTGCTGGGTATTCAGTCTCCTGACATGTGGAATCTTGTTTCTCTTGGCATCATTTGAACAACCAGCCTCCCCTTGATTCCATGTCCACTAAATGCCTCATCCAATGCTGGAAATGAGGCTGTAAGCCTAGTTTTATTAATAATTTCACTCCTCCCCTAGCCCTATCCTGGATGCTGCTCATCTGTTAATGGGAACCTTGTAGCTGCGGCTATATCAAAGCTCGTGTATAATTTTTTTTCCTGTGCATCATATTTGAAGGGTCCTAGTATTTTATCTTGAAGGTCAGCTATTATAGCATGAATGGGATTGAATTTATAGATGTTTAGAAACTCTCTGAGTCACTAGATACAGGAGACAGTCTCTAGAATTAAATAGTCATTTGTGATCTCTGCTTTTATCTTTTATGTTCAGATGACCTCAGGTAGAGACTGTAGCCTATTGTCGTTTTCTGACCACCAATCTATAGTGTTTAGTCAGGGAGTGACATGTAAGTGATTGAACACACTAAGAAAGAGCTTTTATGCTGGTAAAATTTAGAAGTAAAGTTATGTCTTGAGGAGAGTTCTCTTGTCTGCGTGCTTCCCACCTCCTGCTCTTTTTCTTCCTTGTTTACACTTGTTCAGCATAGGAAACTTGGCATATTGTTGCTGCCAGTTTGGTAAGGAAGGATCATTATTTCTCCCTACTCCTTGTGAATTGGACTGTTTCAACGCTGCCCTAATAAGTTTTAAGTTCCTTAGAGTCAGTCTTTATTAGTACAATTATTATGGTTACAAAACCATTGTAATAAATTTTATATGTTTGAGGTGTGTGTGTTTAAAATCTAAGATTGTTTTTAGGAAAAAAAAATTCAATCTGAGTTTTTAAATACAAGGAGTAGCATGTATACTGATGACATGTTATTTTTGTAAACAATAAGGTGCTTTTTTTTATTTTAAAGAAATGGGGTATAATTCAGGGCTAGTATACAAGTGTTGATTATGCAGGTACCCTTGTTGATGAGTTATGCCCCCTCCCTCCCCTAGCAGTTTCCCTTAACTGCCAATCCCCCCCCCACAGTTTCCCGCTATTGCCAATCGCTTTCTTATAGTATTATAATTGTTCAAGTTCCGCTTATGAGTGAGAACATATGGTACTCTGCTCTTTGTTTCTGTGATAGATCACTGAGTATGATCGACCCTAAATCCATCCAAGTTGCTGCAAAGTCCATATGTAAGATACATTTCAGAGCAAAGGAGAGAGCCATTAAAAAAATATGTTCTGGTTTTTTTAATTATTATTATTATTTTTAAGTTGGAGTCTCATTCTGTCGCCCAGGCTGGAGTGCAGTGACACACTCACGGCCACCCTAGCGTCTACCTGCTGGACTCCAGCGATCCTTCCACCTCAGCCTTCCAAGTAGCTGGAACTACAGGCGCATGCTACCACGCCCAGCTAATTTTTTATTTATTGTAGAAACGAGGTCTCACCAAGTTGCCTTGGTTGGTCTCCATCCCGCAGCCTCAGGCAATCCACTCACCTCGGCCTCCCAAAGTTCTGGGATTACAGGCTGAGCCACCGAGCCTAGCCGACAGATATTTTCTTTTAAACAAACATCCATCATAATTAATAAAATCTAGGTAAATATATACATGCATGTGTGCATACTTGATCAAAGTACTTGTGTGTGTTGCTCAAGTAAAAACTGAAGTCTAGAAATGTGTTGTTTCTAAGTATCATTTAATTTCTGACTTGGGCAACTGTTGAGATAATTCTAATACAGGCTGGCAGAAAATCTCATCTTGCTGTGTTGGTTAACCTGTTGAATTGAATTAACCTTCCTGTAACTTCATAAGTGTCTTCTTTTGGTTGTAATAAATAATCATCATTCAGTTGTCTGATGACTGTTAAAAAATAATGTGGTAAATTAAAAATCGTTATTTTAAAATGAAGACCGTGAGTCTTCTAAAATGAAGGCTGAGTTGGAAAGATTATGCCTTTGTTTTCCAAAGTAAGAATTTATTTTTTGTTGTCATTAAAAAAAAACTTACTAAATTAAATGTTTTGGCCTTGTGACTTGTGTATCCTGTAAACATAGATTTTTTTTTGGGGTCTGAGGTTGACAAAATTGTGTAGATATTTCTATTTATGTGCTTTAGAACCAAGTATTGCTTTCAGTTGAGCATGTTTGTAGTGTTTACACCTGAGCTGGCAACCATGCTGCTAGAGATTGTTGGGACTGCCTGTTAACAAAAGTAGTCAATTTTCAGTTCCTAAGTGAGTGCATAAAGTGAATAAATGGTGTGGTGAAAAGCTAACCCAATATCTGAAGCCAAACTGAAATGACTTCTAGATTTGTATAACTTTCTATAGGTGGAATGTCTTAAAGATAACTAATGAGCTGTGAATATAGAACTTGGAATTCTAAAACTGGAAATGGGCTTAAGAGATCCTCTAGATTATTTCAACTTTTCCTGCAGATTTTTTTTTTTTTTTTTTGAGTTGGAGTCTCACTTTTGCCCAGGCTGTAGTGCAGTGGCATGCTCATAGCCACTGCTGCCTGACCTGCTGGATTCAGGTGATTCTTCTGCCTCAACCTTCCAAGTAGCTGGAACCACAGGTGTGTGCCATCACACCCGGCTAATTTTTTTTTTTTTTGGATTTATTGTAGAGAGAGATCGTGCCATGTTGCCCAGGCTGGTCTCGAACCCCTGGACTCAGGCAGTTCTCTCGCCTCCATCTCCCAAAGTGCTGGGATTATAGGCATGAGCCACCACGCCTGGCCAGAATTGCTTCTAACCCTTTCAAGATAGCCATCTGTTTTACTCTTGTATCCCTAAAGGCAGAGATTTGTGTGACACATTATTATAATATTTTATTATAAATATTTAGTTAGAATTATGCCAAAACTAAATCTTGCTTGCTGCGATTTAAGCTTTTTTCATTTGCTTTTGTCTTTCTAGGAGATGAAGAGTATTTAATAAGCATTCTCCTTAAGAGATCAGAAATGTATTCAAATTACTTTAAGTTTTCAACTACTTGAAATTTAAACTCTTTCAATGTAATGGGTTCGTCTTTAATTGGTTTATATATTTTTTTTCAAATTGACTTATACATATTTTTCAGGGGAAACCAACAAGATTCAGAGGAGAGCTTACGTGAAATTAAAAAAAAATTATGGTAAAATATACATAACAATGCTTATAATTTTAAAAAATTTGAAATCTACAGATCGGTGTTACTTAAGATTTTAAACTCACTTCTCACTCTCAGTCATTTGTCCTTATGTGTTCAGTGTGAGTTGTCCTTGTGCAACTGTGACAAGAAGCAAATATGCTTCTAGATTTTTAGAGGACATTAACTTAGGAGTTAGTACTGGCTTTATTTCTCAGTATAGATGTGAAATCATGCTTTTGGTGTCATGTCTAAGAAATCTTTGTCTAACCCAAGGTCTCAAAGATTTCCTCCAACTCCTTCCAGGAGTTTTTTAGTTGTTGTTTTTTTTTGTGTGAGTTGGAATCTTACTCTGTCGCCCAGGCTGGAGTGCAGTGGCACGCTCATGGCCACCACAGCCTCGACCTGCTGGGGTTTGGGCGATCCTTCTGCCTCAGCCATCCAGGTAACTGGAACCACAGGCACATGGAACCACTCCTGAGTAATTTTTTTATTTACTGTAAAGATGAGGTCTCGCAAGTTGCCCAGGTTGGTCTTGAACCCCTGAACTCAGCCAATCCTCTCGCCTTGGCCTCCCAAAGTGCTGGGATTACAGACTTGAGCCATCACGCCTGGCCAATAAAATATCTTTAACTAGCATATAGACAGCGTTGACCTTTTGTCTTCCTCTTGATAGGCTAGTGCTCTGAAGTTTTGGCATTGCAGCATCCCGGGTTGCTTGCAGGTATCTTCAGAGCAGTGTGTATGTTTTAGAACACTACATACATCCAATGTGGATAGAACAGATGCTTTCTAGAAAAGTAACTTGGGAAAAGCATTTTGTAAAATATAATATTCTATTGACATTCTCAGCATTGTCAGAGGCAGTTTACTAGATGAAATAAAGATGTAACCACAAAGCAATGAAATAAAATGAGAATCTAGATGTGAAAATCTGTTGTGCCTCTTATCTGACCTAACAGTGCCTAGTCTGCCTAGTCTTACTCCATTTCTAAGAGTTGTCTGGTTTTATTTCTTTACATTTAGGTTGTTGATTCATTTTGAGTCAATTTTTGTGTATGGTGTGAGATGGGAGCCAACTTCATTCTGTGTGGCTTAATTTTGATGATGTTTATGCTCTGGGACTAGCTTCTCATTGACACTACATTTAATGTATTCTTTACTTGTTTAAATGTATGCTTTACTTTCTTGGCCACCACTAAAAATTGGGCCAGAAAAGTGTGCAGGGTTTTCTGGTGGGCAGAAAACTTAAGGATGTTCTATTACTACCCAAAACCAGTTGTGTTTAAAGGTCAATTTATCTTTTTCCCACTCCAGCCAGCTTTTCTTTCTGATTTGATTTTTCCTTGTTCTTTTAGTAACTCCAGTGTTGTCTTAGATGTTCGACTTGAACTGAATTATTTCCAAGGCCCTTTCTTTCCTCAACACCTCAGTTCATTTGCCAAATCCAGTTAATTTTCACCTGGATTTGACAGTGTACTTCCAAGCTCTCTGATTTTTCCATTCCCCTGTCACAGCCTTAGTTTACAGATTATATTACCAATTTAACAAAGTAGCATAGGCGTAGTCTCCAAATCTGTTTTCTGTACCTCACTTTCTTCCTTCCAGTCCATTTTGTGGACATACTTTTATTAGATCAGTCTTTCTAAATCACAACTTTGATCTTGGCCCTTTTCTCAGAAACCTCTAACAGTGTCTTACCACATAAAGAGCATAGAGCTTTAGCTCGACATTGATTCAAACCCTACAAAGATTGGTCCCAGTTTACCTACTTTTCCTTTTCCTGGCATATACTTCTACTGAATAGTCTACTTCTCTCTGCTCCATTCAAACTAGACTGGTGCTCATTCCTGCATACACTTTCTTTTTTGATTTGGAGTCTCACTCTGTCTCCCTGGCTGGAGTGCAGTGGCAGGATCACAGCTCACTGTAGCCTTACCTTCCTCAGCTCAGTCTTCCAAGTAGCTGGGACTACAGGCATGCGCCTTACCCACCTCAGCCTTCCAAGTAGCTGGGACTATAGGCATGCGCCACCACACCTGACTAATTTTTTGATTTATTTGTCTAGATGAGTTCTCGCTGTGTTGCCCAAGTTGGTCTTGAACTCCTGGGCTCAAGCAGTCCTCCTGACTCGACCTCCCAAGTGCTGGGATTACAGGTGTGAGCCACTGTATTCAGCCCACACATAGTTTTGCTTTCTCAATTTTTTTTTTTTTTTTTTAGTTGAACTCTCACTCTGTCGCCCAGACTGGAGTGCAGTGGCCGCTCCCGGCCACCGCAGCCTCGACCTGCTGGGCTCCGACGATCCCTCCGCCTCAGCCTTCCAAGTAGCTGGAACTACGGGCACACGCTGCCATGCCCGGCTAATTTTTTGGTTTATTGTAGAGATGAGGTCTCACCAAGTTGCCCAGGTGGGATTCGAACCCGCGGGCTCAGACAATCCACTCACCTCAGCCTCCCAAGGCACAGGATTACAGGCTGAGACACCGAGCCCGACTTGCTTTCCCAATTTTAAGCTCTTTCCTTTTTCCTAGAATATTGTTTTTTCCTTTCTTCCTACCTCTTAAAGTCCTACTGTTTGTCTGAAATTGGCATACTGATCATTGTTCTTAGTAGTATTTTCTTTTTCCTTTTTTTGAGTGGGAGTTTCTGCTGCCTAGGCTGGAGTGCAGTGTGGAACTCTTACGGCCACCACAGCCTTGGGCTGCCAGACTCAGGTGATCTCTCTGCCTCAGCCTTCCAAGTGGCTGGAGGCACAGGCGTGCACCACTATGCCTGGCTAATTTTTTGTTGTTGTTGTTTATTGTAGAGACCAAGTCTCGCCAAGTTGCCTAGGCTGGTCTTGAAACCCTGGACTCAGGCAGTCCTCTCGCCTCTGGCCTCCAATTGTTGAGATTATAGACGTGAGCTGCTGCACCCAGCAGTAGTGTTCTCTTTGAACTTCTCCTCTGTTACCTTTTTTTAAAAATGTATTTTAAAAAAAAATTTTTTTTTTTGAGTTGGAGTCTCACTCTGTCGCAGTGGAGACTGGAGTGCAGTGGCCGCTCCCAGCCACCACAGCCTCGACCTGCTGGGCTCCGGCGATCCTTCTGCCTCAGCCTTCCGAGTAGCTGGAATTACAGGCACATGCTACCATGTTCGGCTGATTTTTTGATTTTCATTGTAGAGATAAGGTCTCTCCAAGTTGCCCTGGTGGGTCTTGAACCCGCGGGCTCAGGCAATCCACTCACTTCAGCCTTCTAAGGCGCGGGATTACAGGCTGAGCCACCAAGCCCGGCTTAAAAAATTTTTAAAGATAGGGAGTACATTTCAGAATTAAGTACCTAAGTGGTCATTCATTGTACAGATAAATTTTGGGTCTCCCTTTCGTCTCCTTCTTGCCTGGTTTGAGATCAGGTACTCTCTTGGCTTTTTTTTTTTTTTTTTTTTTTGAGTTGGAGTCTCACTCTGTCGCCCAGACTGGAGTGCAGTGGCCGCTCCTGGCCACCGCAGCCTTGACCTGCTGGGCTCCTGCCATCCTTCCGCCTCAGCCTTCCGAGTAGCCGGAATTACAGGCATGCGCTACCACGCCCGGCTGATTTTTTGATTTATTGTAGGGATGAGGTCTTGCTGCCCAGGCGGGTCTCGAACCCGCGGGGCTCAGGCAATCCACTCACCTCAGCCTCCCAAAGTGCGGGATTATAGGCCGAGCCACCGAGCCCAGCTTATATAAATTTTTAACAATAATGATTATTGTTGTTAATAATTGATTTGGACCCTATAAAAGTTGGCCCCATTCCAAGCATATTTCCTTTTTTTTTGCTAAAAAAGTTAAAGTGTGTATTTATTCAATACCTAGTATAGATCAGGCATGAAATATTCTAGGTGCTTGGGATATATACTAAACAAAATAGCTTTCTGCGCTACCCGCAGAGGGGTCCATACGGCGTTGTTCTCAATTCCCATCATAACTTAAAGGGAAACTTTCACAATGTCCGGAGCCCTTGACGTCCTGCAAATGAAGGGGGAGGATGTCCTCAAATTCCTTGCAGCAAGCACCCACTTAGGTGGCACCAACCTTGACTTCCAAATGGAACAGTACATGTCCGGGCGCCGCCTCGCGGCCTCAGCCTTGATTTTTATTCGGGGCCGCGACTGCTCGGCTGGAGCCCCTCAGCCCCTCAGGCCCCGCGGCTGCGCCTCAGAGATTCCGCTGCCTCTCCCGGTCCATATTTCCTTTGTATAGCCTTTGTCATTCAGTTTATGAGGGAATTTATTTAGAAAAATGAGGTAGCAGTTATTTAGATGTAAATGGACAAAACTATTTTGTAAGCTCTCTAAAATTCTCTCAGATCTTTGCCAGTGTGTTTCCATTGAGGAAAAACTGTAAAAATATAAGCACATAATAACTTAAAATAGTTTAGAAAGGCCTAAGGAGGGGTTGCAAACTAAAATACCTATAGGTACCAGATGGGTAGCAAAGAAGTATGTGTGAGCTGGAAAGCACTTGCCTTTTGTAAAGCAGGTGTCTGATATTTGGCTTAAGTCAAGTGTTGCCATGCTGGAATGGATGCCCAGTGTTAGTTTTTTACATTTTTTTCAAGAGAAGTCAAAAATACAGATTTTTATGGGCAGTGTCGTGCTTTTTAAATGTTGGCAGTTCAAGTAGTTTTAAAACACTGGGCCAAATAAAGTACATCAACTGTAGACAGGATGTAGTCCTTGGGCCACTCGTTTGTAACCTCTGTACTAAAAGTAAAAATCAAACATTCCCTCCTGTTTCCAGATACAGACACCGCTAACAGTTTCTTCTGTACCTTTTAGAAAATTTCTTTGCGTACAGATAGCATACATATACTTTTCGTTGCATAGTATACATAGATTTTTTTTTTTTTTTTTGAGTTGGAGTCTCACTCTGTCGCCCAGACTGGAGTG
>NW_007253211.1:93294-93529 GCF_000164805.1 Carlito syrichta
TTGGGAGGCTGAGGTGAGTGGATTGCCTGAGCCCACGGGTTTGAGACCCGCCTGGGTGGCGATACCTCATCTCTACAATAAATCAAATATTAGCCGGGTGTAGTAGTACGCGCCTGTAGTTCCAGCTACTTGGAAGGCTGAGGCGGAAGGATCGCCGGAGCCCAGCAGGTTGAGGCGGCAGTGCCGGGAGTGGCCACTGCACTCTAGTCTGGGTGACAGAATGAGACTCCAACTC
>NW_007253211.1:93549-96545 GCF_000164805.1 Carlito syrichta
CTCAAAAAAAAAAAAAAAAAAATGTGAATTAGAGAGAGAAAGAGAAGGGTGGAAGAAGATTCATCTCCCTAAGGTGGGGGAGGGGACCGAAGCCAGGAGGCATGATGACAGCTCAAAGAGTCTAGCAAGGAAATGGCCTATTATCCTTATTTCTTTAGAAAAGGAAAAGAAGTTCAGATAGGTTAAATAACTTAACCTAAAGTCACATGGGTGGAAGTGGGATTCAAACAGAAGTCATCTGAGACCAGAGTCTGTACTCCTGATTGCTGTGTTTTGCACATTGTATGCATTTCCTATAACAACACAAACTGGGTGGTTGAAAACTACAGAAATTTATTGTCTTGCAGTTTTGGAGACTAGAAATTCAAAATTGAGTGAGTCAGGAGGATCATGATCCCTGTCAAGGTTCTAGGGCAGAATCCCTTCTTGCCTCTTCTTAGCTTTTGGTGGCTCCTGTTATTCTCCTTCCTTGGCTTGTAGTTAGTTAGTCTCTGCCTTAGTGATTACATAGCCTTCTTATGCGTCTCCAAGTCTTCTCATAAGGATATGAATCAGTTGGATTTAGCACTCACCCTAAACTAGAATGACTTCCCTTTTATTTTTTGGTTTTTTGTTTTTGTTTTGTTTTTTTTGTTTTTTTGAGTTGGAGTCTCACTCTGTCACCCAGACTGGAGAGCAGTGGCCGCTCCCGGCCACTGAAGCCTCAACCTGCTGGGCTCCGGCGATCCTTCCGTCTCAGCCTTCCAAGTAGCTGGAACTACAGGTGCGTGCTACCACACCCGGCTAATTTTTTTGACTTATTGTAGAGATGAGGTCTTGCCAAGTTGCCCAGGCGGGTCTCAAACTCGCGGGCTCAGGCAATCCTCTCACCTTAGCCTCCCAAGGCACGGAATTACAGGCTGAGCCACCGAGCCCAGCTCCCTTTTGTTTTTTGAGTTAGAGTCTCACTCCGTCACCCAGGCTGGAGGGCAGTGGCTTGCTCACGGCCACCCCAGCGTCAACCTGCTGGGCTCCAGCGATCCTTCCGTCTCAGCCTTCCAAGTAGCTGGAACTACAGGCATGCAGTACCACGCCTAGCTAGTTTTTGTGATTTATTGTAGAGATGAGGTCTCACCTTGGTGCCCAGTCTGGTCTCCAACCTGTGGACTCAGACAGTCTTCTCATCTCAGCCCCCTAAAGTGCTGGGATTACATGCTTGAGCCACTGTGCCCAGCCAACCTCTTTTTAATGATTATATTTTCTTTTTTTTTGAGTTGGAGTCTTACTCTGTCGCCCAGACTGGAGCGCAGTGGCCGCTCCCGGCCACCGCAGCCTCGACCTGCTGGGCTCTGGCGATCCTTCCACCTCAGCCTTCTGAGTAGTTGGAATTACAGGCACGCGCTACCACACCCGGCTGATTTTTTGATTTATTGTAGAGATGAGGTCTCGCTGCCCAGATAGGTCTCGAACCCGCGGGCTCAGGTTATCCACTCACCTCAGCCTCCCAAAGCCGTGGGATTACAGGCTGAGCCACCAAGCCCAGCTAGCTTTTTTTTTTTTTTAATTTAGAAAGCAGGATTGGTGACAGAGGAGACTCCAACTTTAAAAAAAAAAAAAGAGGAAAGAAAGCAGGATTTATTGAGAGGACAGGAAAGCTCCCACAGTGGGAGGGGACCTGAAGGGTTTGCCCTGAACCAGTTGTTGACATAAACGCAGTATTGAACATTCTTGTAGCTAAATCTTTGCTGCATTTTTAATTATTTCCTTATAATGTATTCCTAGAATTAGATTGCCAGGCTAAGGATTGCTAGACTAAAGATAAACATAGCTTTTAATGCTCTTAGTACTACTTAATTGCCAAATTGTCTTTCTTGCCTGTAATGAGTGTGTCTCTGACACTTTATCAATGCAGTACATTGAAATTGGTTTTTTTCAGTTTTACAGGCTAAAAAAATATTATTTTAATTTGTATCTTGTCATTTTTTTTTTTTTTTTGAGTTGGAGTCTCACTCTGTCATCCAGACTGGAGTGCAGTGGCCACTCCCGGCCACCACAGCCTCGACCTGCTGGGCTCCGGCGATCCTTCCGCCTCAGCCTTCCAAGTAGCTGGAACTATAGGCGTGTGCTACAACGCCCGGCTAATTTTTTGATTTATTGTAGAGATGAGGTCTCGCCAAGTTGGCGATCCACTCAGGCAATCCACTCACCTCAGCCTCCCAAAGTGCTGGGATTACAGGCTGAGCCACTGAGCCCGGCTTGTATCTTGTCATTTTTAATGAGTACTTTCATGTGCTAAAAGTCCATTGTATTCCTTTTATGAATTGACTGAACTTGCTCTTTGTCTATTTTCCATAAAGAGGTTTACCTTTTTGGTAAATGAAATTACTTCTCCCTCCATTGTACAAGTTATGATGCTGAATGTAAATGTAAAATACCAGCAAATTTATGTCTAAGCAAGACAGTAAAGCTACTTATAATACTAAAATTTAATCACTGCTGTCAGTTTGTGTTCATATATGAATATATACTGATATTCATATGTATATCACATATTTAAAATTTGAATATAATTATATGCATATTGCTTTATAGCCTACTTTTAAATTTAAATATATTGCAGTTATCTTTTCATATCTATTTTTCATGAATCCTAGTATTTCATTATTTGAGTATTATATAACTTATTCAAGCAGTTACTTATTGATTCTCTTCAGTTTTCCATTGTTAAAAATATATTCACAGCCAGGCTCAGTGGCTCAGCCTGTAATCCCGCGCCCTGGGAGGCTGAGGTGAGTGGATTGCCTGAGCCCATGGGTTCGAGACCCGCCGGGGCAACTTTGCGAGACCTCATCTCTGCAATAAATAAAAAAATTAGCTGGGCGTGGTAGTGCACGCTTGTAATTCTGGCTACTTGGAAGGCTGAGGCGAAAGGATCTCCGGAGCCCAGCAGGTCAAGGCTGCAGTGGCCGGGAGCGTCCACTGCACTCCAGTCTGGGTGACAGTGAGACTCCAACTCA
>NW_007253211.1:97233-102277 GCF_000164805.1 Carlito syrichta
AGGTTCGAGATCAGCCTGGGCAACTTGGCAAGACCTCGTCTCTGCAATAAATCAAAAATTAGCCGGGTGTGGTAGTGTGCACCTGTAGTTCTGATTCCTTGGAAGGCTGAGGCAGAAGGATCGCCAGAGCCCAGCAGGTCGACGCTGGAGTGACTGTGTGTGTGCCACGGTACTCCAGCCTGGGCCACCGAGTGAGACTTCAGCTAAAAAAAAAAGATTTTTTTTAAGGGACGTACATTTTCTTCAGTTTTTATTTTATTTAAGTAATAGATATATCACCGGGTTCGGTGGCTCAACCTGTAATCTCTCGCCTTTGGAAGGCTGAGGTGAGTGGATTGCCTGAGCCCGCGGGTTCGAGATCCGCCTGGGCAACTTGGTGAGACCTCATCTCTACAATAAATCCAAAAATTAGCCAGGTGTGGTAGTGTGTGCCTGTAGTTCCATCTACTTGGAAGGTTGAGGCGGAAGGATCGCTGGAGCCCAGCAGGTTGAGGCTGCGGTGGCTGGGAGCGGCCACTGCACTCCCATCTGGGTGACAGAGTGAGACTCCAACTAACAACAACAACAAAAATAGATATACCTAGTTTAAAGAGTAAAATAGTTTTGTAGTCTTGTTAAAAGGGAGAAGGGACTCCAGACCTTGTTCCTTCTTTATCTGACTTTCCAGAGTTGTCCATCTCAATTCTTGCAACTGATTTTTTAGTTTTTATCTCTCTCTCTCACCTTTAACCACTATCTGTTTAACCATTATCTGCTGACTTTTCACGGAGAGGTGAGGATTTCACTTTGTGATAGCCAGTGTAGTGGTTAAAAAAAAGTTCAAAGCTTCTGCTCCTTAATAACTTTGTGATCTTCGGTGAGTTACTTGCTGTCTCCATATCTCTTCTCATATATAACATAAGGTTAATATCACTTTTTGTCTGTACATTAGATAAATTAATATGTGTAAAGATTTGGAACTGTGCCTGCCATATAGTAATTGTTAGTTTCACTCACCCCATTTCATGTTCTCTCATTTGTGATGTTTGTAATTTGGTAAATCAGTTTTTATTGGTAATCTTGTTATAACCATTTAAATGCTTATTGACGCTTGAGCCCTTGGTGTGCATGGATTGTTTTTCTGCACATCTTTTACTGCCCTGAGGGTAGTAATTATCTTTAGTTCTGGTTTGCTCTGTCATATACATACACACACGTGTGTGTGTGTGTGTGTGTGTGTGTGTATTTTAAACTAAGGTACACTCCTTTCTAACTATAGGGTGCCAAAAAAATGTATACACATTTTAAGTATGACGTTCTCTCAAAAGATGGCATTAATCAAGTGAATGCTAGCATCACCATGCGACAGGCAGGACAAAGAAAATAGTGGAAGCATGGTTGAGGAAATGTCATACTACATTGCTACCGTAATTTAATTCAACTTCAAAAAATAATACGTAGATAACAGCTCTTAAAATTTTAAAAAAATCTATATACTATATCTATGTGTGTGTGTGTGTGTGTGTGTGTGTGTGTGTGTGTATATATATATAAGTATGTAAAATCTCAGTAGGTTCAGATACTTGACGTGTTCTAGAAGAGTTCTTTTCTAGAGTGTTTGATCTGCTCTGAACTCGAGGCCTGCTGCACAGGTTTTTACCCTGGGATTTCTTTGACCCATTCTTGTTGAAGTTTCTGTTTTCTGTACCCTTTTTGTTTCGAGTTGGAGTCTTACTCTGTCGTCCAGGCTGGAGTGCAGTGGCACACTCATGGCCATTGCAGTGTCGACCTGCTGGGCTCTGGCGATCCTTCCACCTCAGCCTTCTAAGTAGCCAGAACTACAGGTGCATGCTCCCACGCCCCGCTAATTTTTTTATTTATTGTAGAAACGAGGTTTCACCATGTTGCCCAGGCTGGTCTCAAACCTGCAGGCTCAGGCAGTCCTCTCACCTTAGCTTCCCAAAGTGCTGGGATTATAGACTTGAGCCACCGTGCCCAGCCTAATTTGTTTTTCTATTTATTGTAGAGACAAGGTCTCTCCAAGTAGCCTGGGCTGGTTTCGAACCTGCAGGCTCAGGTAACCCACTCATCTCGGTCTCCCAAAGTACTGGGATTACAGGCTGAGCCTCCGAGCCTGGCTTGGACCCAATTTTTAAAAAATTTTTTTCTGGGAGTGTAGGGGAGATAAAATTTGAGACTTTATCATTCTGAAACTGTCTTTATCTTGTTATGACACTGAATCAACATCCCAGGTCTGTCTGGGTAGCAATTTTAAGGTTGAAAATATTTTTCTCAGAATTTTGAAGGCACTGATCCCTTCTCTTTTGTTTTGTCAGTGGTAATATTGAAATTTGATGCTGTTCTGATTCTTTGTTCTTTGAATGAATCCTGTTTTCTTCCCTCTCTGGAAGCTTTTGGTTACTTTGATGTGACCCAGTGTACTGAAATATAATGGTGATGTGTTTCAGCATGTATTTTCATATATTGTGCTTAGCTTTGGTGAGCTTTCAGTCTGGAAACTCCATCCTCTTGTTCTTGGAGAACTTCATTGAATTAGTTCTTTGAAGGATTTCCTTCCCTTCATTTTCTCTGTTCTCTTTCACTGGAGATCTTTTAATTTATTTATTTATTTTTTGAGTTGGAGTCTCACTCTGTCGCCCAGACTGGAGTGCAGTGGCCGCTCCCGGCCACCGCAGCCTCGACCTGCTGGGCTCCGGCAATCCTTCCACCTCAGCTTTCCAAGTAGCTGGAACTACAGGTGCGCGCTACCACGCCCGGCTAATTTTTGATTTATTGTAGAGATGAGGTCTCGCCAAGTTGCCCAGGCGGGTCTCGAGTCCGCGGGCTCAGGAAATCCCACTCACCTCAGCCTCCCAAAGGCACAGGATTACAGGCGGAGCCACTGAGCCCGGCTACTATATGCTCCTTTTTAAAGAGTAGAACAGAAAAAGGGTTTGGAAGGTAAGGGCATGGCCATAACTGTAGAGTTTAGCTGTGAGCTTAACAGCTCCACCCATTTCCTCCAGGGTGGGGTACTTACTAGTCTGTGTAGTGTTAAGACTATTTTAGGGGTTCTAAGGGCTTAGGCAAATGCGTAGCCTCTCCTGTTTCTGTCCATGTCTTTACCCTCACTTGTGAGGTACCTGGTGCTATTAATTGCCGAAACTTTTGGAGATCCATTGTAAATCAGGTTGCTTCTCTACTTTTCCTACTGCTGGCTGCAGAGAATTCAGTTTTGCTAAGTCATTTACCACTTAATCGGTCTACTTTCCAGTGCCCCAAATGTTGCCTTACTTGTTCATTTTGTCCTTAGTGAAATCATGCTTTTTTCCCCCATCCCTGTATTTTAGGAGAGTTTAGGAAGGAAGCTGTGGCTAATGCCTTCAGCCTTCAATCTTTAATTGGAAGCTGAAAAGAAGTACTGGATTTGCATCTAAAAGTTTTTCTTCTACCTTTTTATTCTTATTATGATTTATGTGATTGATTGGGTATGATACAGAATTTTGATATGCCAGTGGAATGATTGATCAAGTTGTGATGATGTTATATACAGATAATTTCCCTTCACCCAAATGGACCTGAAGGATAAAGAAGAAATTATATACACCATATATGTATTTATATGTGTGTGTGTGTGTGTGTGTATACTCACACAAAATATATATAGCTTAATATTTTAAAGATGTGGGGTTACAATTCAGGATTTAGGTGTACAGATGGACATTGTACAGGTAAGTTTGGGCCTCCCTTTGGTTTCCACTTTGCCTGGTTTGAGAACAGGTGCCCTTATTGTTGTTGTGTCTTTCTTCTATTCCCCACAGTATCCCGCTACTGCCAATCCCTTTCTTATAGTATTATGGTAAATGTTCAGGGTCCGCTTATGAGTGAGAACATGTGGTTCTCTGAAGAATAAATTATAAATGATTATCTCCGGTTGGTGGGATTATAATTGATTTTTAGTTTCTTTGTATTTTCACTTTAATTCTTATATGTTCTGCAATGAATGTGCATTACTTGTATAATTAGAAAAAATTAAGTAGAGGAAAAATTGCTAGTTAATCAAATCCTTGGATAAAAATTGGCTTTAGGGATCAGTATGTTCCTCTGTTGGTTAATACTAAATCTGTCAAGAGTTGTGCTGTGTCCTATACCTCCTTTAATGTAATCTGTAATTAGGAACACTAATTTTGGGGTATATGTGTGTTTTGCTGAGTTCATTCTGATTGATCCCCAACTTTTTATCTTGAAGATTTCAGATCTATAGAAAAGTTGAGACTAGCACAATGTATACCTGTATGCGTCTCACATCAGTTCACCAGTTATCACCATTTTGCCATATTTACTTTATCTATTTTTTTTTTTCCTTAGTTGGAGTCTCACTCTTTCACCCAGTCTGGAGTACATGATCATGTCTCACTGCAGCCTCTATCTGTTGGGCTCAGGGGATCCTTCCGCCCCAGTCTCCCAACTAGCTGGGATACCATACCTGGTTACTTTTTTTTTTGTAGAGATGAAGATCTTACCATGTTGCCCATACTGGCCTCAAACTTCTGGCCTCAAGCATTCCTTCTGCCTTGGCCTCCCAAAATTCTGGGATTGCAGGCGTCAGCAACCATGCCCAGCCCATTTAATCTGTTTTCAAAGTGCCTTTACTGAGATATAATACTATATGTTAATTCAATTCAAACATATAATTCAATGATGTTTAGTAAGTTTATAGAGATCTGTAACCATCATCTCAATCCAGATTTTTTTTTTTTTTTTTTTAGTTGGAGTCTCACTCTGTTGCCCAGGCTGGAGTGCAGTGGCATGCTCAGGGCTGCCCCAGCGTTGACCTGCTAGGCTCTGGTGATCCTTCTGCCTCAGCCTTCCAAGTAGCCGGAACTACAGGCACGCGCTACCACACCTGGCTAATTTTTTGATTTATTGTAGAGACAAGGTCTCGCCAAGTTGCCCGGGCTGGTCTTTTTTTTTCTTTTTTTTTTTTAAATCAATATTTTTTATTATGATTTTGTGGGGTACAGTTAAGGATTAGGTGTACAATTACATTTCATTCAGGCACCCT
>NW_007253211.1:102469-108534 GCF_000164805.1 Carlito syrichta
CACTCACCTCAGCCTCCCAAAGGCGCAGGATTACAGGCTGAGCCACCGAGCCCGGCATTAATCAATATTTTTTATTATGATTTTGTGAGGTACCCGGGCTGGTCTTGAACCCACAGGTTCAGGCAATCCACTCATCTTGGCCTCCCAAAGTGCTGGGATTACAGGCTGAGCCACCGAGCCCGGCCTAATCCTCTCTCTTAAGCCTCCGCGGTAGCCAGGACTACAGGTGCCCTCTATCCATACCTGGCTAATTTTTTGATTTTTTTGTAGAGACAGTGTCTCACTGTGTTTCCCAGGCTGATTTTGAACTTCTGGGCTCTAGCGATCCTCCTGCCTTGGCCTCCCAAAGTGCTGGAATGACAGGCATGAGCTGCTGCACCCAGCCCCACTCTTTACTTTTTATTGGTTTGTTTTAGGTCTTGTGTAACAACAATAGGTCTGTTACATACATGTTTATTGCATTGAGGAGTGATCATCTTCACTGTGGGCTCAATATTACTTGATATGGGTGACCATTTTGAGACATTAGGATTCAAATAATTATGATATATCAACTTATAGGTTAATGGATATTTGACTTGTTTTTTCTTATTGGCTATATTATGGATTATGCTATGTACTTTTCACTTGTAAGACATTGTGGGGCTATGGTTTTAACTTTCTTTTGGGTAGATACATAGGAGTAGAATTGCTAGTTTGTATGAAAAAGTTATATGTAACTTTTTAAGAATCTGTTAAACTGTTTTGTTTTCCAAAGTAATTTATACTCTGCATCTTATCATGAAAGCTTTCTCTGTGGATTGTGTACATTTTTCCCCCCAACCTTTTGTTTCAGGCATTGTGACATTTCACCCATGCGCTCTTAAGCAAACATATCCTAAGAAAACAAGGACATCATCCTACATAACTGCAATGTATTGTCACCCTCAAAGAATTTAACATGGAAACAATAGTATTATGTAACATATAGCCGATCTCTAAATTTTCCATTTGTCCCCAAATGCCCTTTTTAACTTTTTGTTTAAATCCAGAATCTTCTTAGGGATGCCATGCTACATCTGGTTGTCATGTCTCTTTAGTCTTCTTTAATCTAGAAAAGTTGCCTTGCCTTTTTTGAGTGTTTTATGACACTGACCTTTTTGAGTCCAGGCCAGTTGCCTTCTAGAGGGTATTATATTATTGATTACTGTGCTTATTTCCTCATGCTTAGATTCAGGTTAAAAATTTCTGAGCCGGGCTCGGTGGCTCAGCCTGTAATCCCACGCTTTGGGAGGCCGAGGTGAGTGGATTGCCTGAGCCCGCGGGTTCGAGACCCGCCTGGGCAACTTGACGAGACCTCATCTCTACAATAAATCAAAACAATTAGCTGGGTGTGGCAGTGTGCCCCTGTAGTTCCAGCTACTTGAAAGGCTGCAGCGGATGGATTAACGAAGCCCAGCAGGTCGAGGCTGTGGTGGCCGGGAGCGGCTACTGCACTCTGATCTGGGTGATAGAGTGAGACTCCAACTCAACAACAACAAAAAATTTTTGGTTGGAAATAATACATAGATGTTGTTGTGTTTTCCATTGCATTACACCAGGAGGCATATGATGTTAGTTTATCCTATTACTGACTATGCTCAAGTTGAATATTTGGTTAAAATGGTGTCCATCTGTTTTTCTTTTTTGTAATTAATAAGTAATCTGTGGGAATATCCATTTCCCAACATTCTTCCTCTCAACTGTTTTACTATAGATTGATGATCCTTGCCTGACTTGATTATTGCATAATAGTTGCAATAAAATTGTTATCTGATTTTGTTGTTCCTTCATTTATTAGTTGGCATTCTTCTGTAAAGATACTGCTAATTTGTAAATGAAATATATCAAATGAGAGTCATGAAAGGACTTCATCGTGAATAAAGCAAAGTTTGGTCACTTTTTAGTTTATCTTAACAGTGTGTGGTTTATTTCCTTACCTTCAGCCACATAGGATCCAAAAAAAGGGTATTGAAGAGAGATCTCATTGACCTTTGTGAAACTTGAGATATGTAAACACCTTCAATATATTTTCATTATTTGGGTATGTATGCTGATCTTTAATCTTTGAGAGACAATCTTTTCTAGAAAGAATCAGCAAAAGCTACAGATTTCCACTCCCAGTTTTCAGTATTTTTTCTTTGTAAACCAAATTGGATAGGTTTTTCATATATCTTTGGATGGTTTTGTGATTTTTTTTTTTCATAGTAGTCTTACTGATGATAATTATGCAGTGTCATGTAAAGAAGCTATTTTTTTTTTTGGAGTTGAAGTCTCACTCTGTCGCCCAGACTGGAGTGCAGTGGCCGCTTGCGGCCACTGCAGCCTCGACCTGCTGGGCTCCAGCGATCCTTCTGCCTCAGCCTTCCAAGTAGCTGGAACTATAGGAGGACGCTACCACGCCCGGCTAATTTTTTTGATTTATTGTAGAGTCAAGGTCTCACCAAGTTGCCCAGGCAGGTCTCAAAACCGCGGGCTCAGGCAATCCACTCACCTCAGCTTCCCAAAGGCGTGGGATTACCGGCTGAGCCACCGAGCCCGACTAAAACTCCTTTTATTCTTGAGGCATAACAAATGCTGTAGTTGGATGAGCTGTCGCAAACCTGATTGCTTGTCATCTGAAACATTGGTTGCCCAGAACATGAAAACATGAACTATATTTGAGATTATTTGCAAGGACTTTTACAGGAAATAGTCTTTAAATGTAGTATCCCTTGTCTGTGCTCACTGATTAGTTATTATTTAAAATTCAGCAATCCCTTATGTACTTACACTGTCATTTTATTAGTTTATGAAAGTAAAGGGGGCCTGTTCTTCTCATGTTTGTGCGTTGTCATAAAATCTGCTTTTATTACATTATTTTTCCAAGTTCTGTCTAGTTTAATTTAGTCCCCTAGCTGTAAATCCATAGCTATTTATTTATTTTTTGAGTTGGAGTCTCACTCTCACCCAGGCTGGAGCGCGGTGGCACGCTCATGTCCAACACAGTCTCGACCTGCTGGGCTCAAATGATCCTTCTGCCTCAGCCTTCCAAGTAGCTGGAACTACAGGTGCATGCCACCATGCCCAGCTAATTTTTTGACTGATTGTAGAGATGAAGTCTCGCCAAGTTGTCCAGGCTGGTCTGGAAGCCTTGGACTTAGTCCTCTTGCCTCCACCTTTCAAAGTGCTGGGATTACAGGCATGAACCACTGAGCCTGGCAAGTTCATATCTTTTTAAAGGTCGCATATCTGGTATATCACATTTACTAGAAAGTAACTAAATATGTCCACAGAGTGCTTAGAGATCAGTTGGCTACAGAATAAGTGGAGTTGGGGGTCAGAGTCTAAGTGCCATGTGACATTATTTACTAGTGTTAGGTTACATTGCACTGGTTTTGTTCATCAGAATATGGCCAAGGTTTATTACCTTTTGTTAGAGAAGAGAATAAGATTGATAGCACAGAGTTACAGATTTTCTCTTAGATGTGTATCCTAGGGTACATTTTTGGAGGTGAAATGTGCTGGTTGTATGACCAGCATTGTTTTTTTTAGGAGTGATGAAACTGAAGAGACTAAAGCTAGTCTCTGTAGCACACTCAAAGGCAAGAAATATTAGACAGGTGTGAAACATTTTAACCAAAGGTATATGCAAAAATGTGTGGTGTTTCTTTCTGAAGCTCATGCAATTTTTTCGTGTATTCAGAAACAAGAACTAGATTTGATAATGGAATGCTGATTCATAATTTTGTGTTACGACACTCTTTTCTTAAAAAAAAAAAAGTAAAAAACCAGCCAGGTGCAGGAGACCAAGATGGGAGGATAATTTGAGACCCGGAGTTCATGATCAACCTTGACAACATAGTAAGACTTCCATCTCTACAAAAAAAACTAAAAAACCAAAATTGTGCGTGATGGTGGCACACCTGTAGTCCTAGCTCCTCAGGAGACTGAGGTGAGAGGATTGCTTGAGCTCAGGAGTTTAAGCCTACAGTGAGCTGTGATTGACCATTGCACTCTAGCCTGGGATACTAAGCAAGACTGTATCTCAAATAAACAAGCAAACAAAAAAACAAAAGTTTCTCTGTGTGTGTGTGTGTGTGTGTGTGTGTGTGTGTGTATGTGTGTTTTAAGATAACTCTAAAAGTTTCTGTGTGTGTGTGTGTGTATGTGTGTTTTAAGATAACTCTAAAAGTTTCTCTGTGTGTTTGTGTGTGTGTGTGTGTGTTTTAAAATAACTCTTTGACCAGGCTGTAGGGTAAGGTAATTTTGACCACTGCTGGCTTACTGCAAATTCCCTGTCAGGTAGACAAACTTTTGAAAGCATACTTAATTTTAGATTTACCTGATCATTTCATAACTGCTGTTTTAAACCATTTCTGAAAGTTTCGTGAACAACAGTAAATCATAGATGTTTTGTTTATGAAAATAGTTTTGACTGAATCACCTTTTTTATTGTCATTGTGGGACATTTTGGGTATCATACATTTTCATGTGTCCTCTGGGCCAGTTCCTGCCTTTTTGGAGATTTCAGTTAGTACCAAACCTAGTGATTGTTTACCATTTCAGGAAGTTTTCATGACAGTTAAATTCAGGGACAACACAAATGGGAGTTATTTCTAAATATGCGTCTTTGATGGAAAATTGAGTTCTTGGAAGCAGAGTTATGATGAAGGAAATGACTCAGCAAAAAACAGTATTGTTTTGAGTTGGGTGCTGTGGTGCCCCGTGTGTCTGTAGTTCCAGCTACTTGGGAGGCTGAATCCCAGAGCTTGAAACTAGGTAGACACTGTCTCAAAAGAAAAAAAACCTGTTTCAATTGCAGTCTTTATTCTGCCTTCATATTCATAGTTTTTACGGTGAATATTTTGACATATACAGTAAAGCAGAAAGAATAATACAATATATAGTTATTATATTAGTTTTTTGGTGCTATAATAACTTACCACAAACTGTGTGGCTTAAAAAACACATACGTTTTTAACCTTTTTTTTTTTTTTTTGAGTTGGAGTCTCACTCCGTCGCCCAGACTGGAGCGCAGTGGCCGCTCCCGGCCACTGCAGCCTCGACCTGCTGGGCTCCAACTATCCTTTCCCCTCAGCCTTCCAAATAGCTGGAACTCCAGGCATGCACTACCATGCCCGGCTAATTTTTTGTTTTATTATGGAGATGAGGTCTCACCAAGTTGCCCGGGTAGGTCTTGAACCCGCGGGCTCAGGCAATCCACTCGCCTTGACCTCCCAAAATGCTGGTATTACAGGCTGAGCCACCAAGCCCGACCCATTTTTAATCTTAACAAGTTTGAGTCTAACTAGGGTAAAATTACAGTGTTCTTGGCACTCTATTTCTTCTGGAGAATCTGTTTCCTTGCCTTTTCCTGCTTCCTGCTTTCAGGGGCCACAGGGATTCCTTGACTCATGGCCCCATTTCTTTTTTTTTGAGTTGGAGTCTCACTCTGTCGCCCAGACTGGAGTGCAGTGGCTGCTCCCGGCCACCGCAGCCTCGACCTGCTGGGCTCTGGTGATCCTTCTGCCTCAGCCTTCCAAGTAGCTGGAATTACAGGCTCGCACTACCACGCCCGGCTGGTTTTTTTATTTATTGTAGAGATGAGGTCTCGCCAAGTTGCCCAGGCGGGTCTCGAACCCGCGGACTCAGGTAATCCCACTCACCTCAGCCTCCCAAAGGCGCAGGATTACAGGCTGAGCCACCCAGCCCGGCTTTTTCTTCTATTCTTAAGGAAGCGATTACATTGTGCTCAACTGGGTAATCCAGGATAGTCTCCCTATTTTAAGGTCAGTTGATTAGCAACCTTGATTCCCCTTTGCCATGTAACTTTATGTATTAGTAGGTTCCAGGGATTGGGACATTATTAGGATAATGAAAATGGTCTGAAATATTACGATATTTTAAAACATGGTGATGGTTGTACAGTTCTGTAACTTTATTAAAAATTATTAAGTTGTACAACTAAAATGAGTGGATTTAATGCTATATAAATTATACCTCAATATAATTGATCTATAATTTTAAAAAATTGTTTTTTTTGGTTTTTTTTTTTTGAGTTGGAG